>NC_060189.1:24083059-24175559 GCF_021184085.1 Oncorhynchus gorbuscha | reverse complement strand
CATGCTTTATACTCTGTGTACAGTGAGCACACCCCCTCACACAGTGAGATTAGCAGTCTGAACCGTAGACCACTGCTCTGCATGGCACTCTAAAGGGGTCATTCTTGCAGCGTGCCTTAAATTTACTGCCTCTTTTAATATTCTGTCATAGTTAAACATTTTATTGGTCTTTTTTATGACCATATCCTTATGTCCCAAGCTTATGAACTTCTCTATGCAAATCACTCACTTCTCTCCCTATCTTTACAAAAGTGGTGGTCTTCTGGTATCCCTTTTGTTGAGGAAGGAAATTATTCAATGTTGACTCGTCTCAATTCGGCGAACAGGGTTGCTCTTCATACAAATAATATAACTATTTGTTGCATTTTACCTATCCCAAATGCAGTGCTTCAGGGCTGGTGTATGTATAGCACAGCTCAGCAGAGAGCTGGCTATTAAACCATTGGACTTATACGGTGAGTTCCTGTTCCCACATATTACTGCTCTGGTGAAGTTAATTGTAGCCAACACATTTCTCCACCTCATTTGTCAATGTAAGTCTTTGCTTTAACTTTGTCGATTTCCTCTTAACCCCTTGAATTAGAGGCAGCTAAGGCCCTCACGGAGAGATAGAGGGAAGAGGGGACAGCTGTCGTCGGCTACAAATGACTGAAGGAACTGGTGCCTGCCTCAGCCATAAGGAATTCATGACATTGCCTCTCCACTGTGACTGTACGCTCTTTGGGTTGGCCACTGTTGGCTCAGGACAGGCAGAGGAGAGAAGCTTTATGTATACATCAAAGGTGGCTGGTGGGAGGAGTTATAGGAGGACGGGCTCATTGTATTGGCTAGAATGGGAAAAATGGAACAGTATCAAACCCGTCAAACAAATGGAAACCACATGTTTGACTCCATTCCATTTATTCCATTCCAGCCATTACAATGAGCCTGTCCTCGTATAGCCCCTCCCACCAGCCTCTTCTGGTGCACATAGACTATTGCAAAGCTGGAGCATTATGGTGAGAGCTGAAAAAAAGGATGAGCTGACACTGTTTTTCAACCCTTTGTCTTGAGTTTTCCTTGTGGTTCTCCTGCACTGCACTACTCTGGACTGTAACACACAGGGGACTGGCTTCTCTGAGATCAACACTTGTACTCACTTCACCTCTGTTGCTCTCTCCATTCTTGTTTTCCTTTTTTTCCCCTCTGAGGCCAGATGAGCCAGCAGCCAGAGACAAGGGGGGGGAGGATGAGCAGGAGATTTACCAGCGTGGATCTGACACTTCGGGCAGGGGTTTATGAATTAGATTTTGTCCCCTGACTTTGACTCCCAGTGCACTGCTCTCTCAGAGATACACATAGAGAAGAGAACGTGGCTACTTTTAAAGATGGAGCAGTCAGTGGCCAGGGACCTGAGCTATTGTCCTGGTGCCATGGTGACTGTCTGGGAGTGATCAATATTACATTAGTAAAATCTTGCTATATGTATTCAACTCTCTCTTCCTCTCTGCCCTCCCCTCTCTCTCCCTGCCTCTCTCTCCCTACCTCTCTCTCCCTGCCTCTCTCTCCCTGCCCCTCTCTCCCTGCCCCTCTCTCCCTGCCTCTCTCTCCCTGCCTCTCTCTGCCCTCCCCTCTCTCTCCCTGCCTCTCTCTCCCTGCCTCTCTCTCCCTGCCCCTCTCTCCCTGCATCTCTCTCTCCCTGCCTCTCTCTCCCTGCCTCTCTCTCCCTCCCCTTCTCTCTCCCTGCCTCTCTCTCCCTGCCTCTCTCTCCTCCCCCTCTCTCTCCCTGCCTCTCTCTCCCTACCTCTCTCTCCCTGCCTCTCTCTGCCCTCCCCCTCTCTCCCTGCCTCTTGCTCCCTCCCCCTCTCTCCCTGCCTCTCTCTCCCTGCCTCTCTCTCCCTGCCTCTCTCTGCCCTCCCCCTCTCCCTGCCTCTCTCTCCCTCCCCCTCTCTCCCTGCCTCTCTCTCCCTGCCTCTCTCTCCCTGCCTCTCTCTCCATCCCCCTCTCTCCCTGCCTCTCTCTCCCTGCCTCTCTCTCCATCCCCCTCCCCCTGCCTCTCTCTCCCTCCCTCTCTCTGCCCCCCCTCTCTCCCTGCCCTCCCCCTCCCTCTCCCTGCCTCTCTCTCCCTGCCTCTCTCCCATCCCCCTCTCTCCCTGCCTCTCTCTCCCCCTCTCTCCCTGCCTCTCTCTCCCTCCCCCTCTCCCTGCCTCTCTCTCCCATCCCCCTCTCTCCCTGCCCTCCTCCCTCCCCCCTCTCTCCCTGCCTCTCTCTCCCTGCCTCTCTCTCCCTGCCTCTCTGCCCTCCCCCTCCCTCCTCTCTCCCTGCCTCTCTCTCTCCATCCCCCCCCTCTCTCCCTGCCTCTCTCCCTGCCTCTCTCTCCATCCCCCTCTCTCCCTGCCTCTCTCTCCCTCCCCTCTCTGCCCTCCCCCTCTCTCCCTGCCTCTCTCTCCCTCCCCTCTCCCCTGCCTCTCTCCCCTGCCTCTCTCTCCATCCCCCTCTCTCCCTGCCTCTCTCCCTCCCCCTCTCCCTGCCTCTCTCTCCCTGCCTCTCTCCCTGCCTCTCTCTGCCCTCCCCCTCTCTCCCTGCCTCTCTCTCCCTCCCCCCTCTCCCTGCCTCTCTCTCCCTGCCTCTCTCTCCCTGCCTCTCTCCCTGCCTCTCCTCCCTGCCTCTCTCTCCCTGCCCCTCTCTCCCTGCATCTCTCTCTCCCTGCCTCTCTCTCCCTCCCCCTCTCTCTCCCTGCCTCTCTCTCCCTGCCTCTCTCTCCCTCCCCCTCTCTCTCCCTGCCTCTCTCTCCTTACCTCTCTCTCCCTGCCTCTCTCTGCCCTCCCCCTCTCTCCCTGCCTCTTGCTCCCTCCCCCTCTCTCCCTGCCTCTCTCTCCCTGCCTCTCTCTCCCTGCCTCTCTCTGCCCTCCCCCTCTCTCCCTGCCTCTCTCTCCCTCCCCCTCTCTCCCTGCCTCTCTCTCCTTGCCTCTCTCTCCATCCCCCTCTCTCCCCGCCTCTCTCTCCCTGCCTCTCTCTCCCTCCCCCTCTCTCCCTGACTCTCTCTCCTGCCTCTCTCTCCCTCCCCCTCTCTTCCTGCCTCTCTCTCCCTGCCTCTCTCTCCCTCCCCTCTCTCCCTGCCTCTCTCTCCCTGCCTCTCTCTCCCTGCCTCTCTCTCCCTGCCTCGCTCTCCCTGCCTCTCTCTCCCTCCCCCTCTCTCCCTGCCTCTCTCTCCCTGCCTCTCTCTCCCTGCCTCTCTCTCCCTGCCTCTCTCTCCCTCCCTCTCTCTCCCTGCCTCTCTCTCCCTGCCTCTCTCTCCCTGCCTCTCTCTCCCTCCCTCTCTCCCCTGCCTCTCTCTCCCTGCCTCTCTCTCCCTGCCTCTCTCTCCCTCCCCCTCTCTCCCTGCCCATCTCTCCCTGCCTCTCTCTCCCCCTCTCTCTCCCTGCCTCTCTCTCCCTGCCTCTCTCTCTCTCCCCCTCTCTCCCTGCCTCTCTCTCCCTCCCCCTCTCTCCCTGCCTCACTCTCCCTGCCTCTCTCTCCCTCCCCCTCTCTCCTGCCTCTCTCTGCCTGCCTCTCTCTGCCCTCCCCTCTCTCCCTGCTTCTCTCTCCCTCCCCCTCTCTCCCTGCCTCTCTCTCCCTGCCTCTCTCTCCCTCCCCTCTCTCTCCCCCCTCTCTCCCTCCCCCTCCTCCCTGCCTCTCTCCCCTGCCTCTCTCTCCCTGCCTCTCTCTCCCTGCCTCTCTCTCCATCTCTCTGTCTCCTGCATGGTTTTTAATGGTAGTTATTTGATTGGGGAAGGTGCTTTAAGGAGAGAGCAGCCTCTAAGTGTTCCTGAATGGTCCTAATGAAGGTGGCAAATGGAGACATAAAGAGGGAATGGGTACACTTTTCACTTTGCTCTGACATACCGTCACTGCCCCCCGAAGCCCTTGAGGGGGCATTTGGAGAGGGTGCGACCATGCTTAAAATTCCCCTCCTTCTCCTCAGACTAATCCTTGAGGATATTGACCTTGGAAAGGGGCGAGTATCGGAGAGGGGGTTGGGTGAGGGCCGGGGTAGAGGTGGCTCTCTAGGTAGAGAATATGCACGGGTTAGTTGACCTACAGAGAAGCCACGCCCTCATACAGTACAACCTGCCTGCATGCGCCCAGCCTGAGCCTACACACATGCATGTTGCTCATAAACAGGAAGTCAGAGGAGAAATCAAAAGGAAACACACAAATCAAAAGGAAATCAAATGAACATGGCATCATAACTGCTGGAATCAATCATTCCAATTTCAGTCCTCATCTCCAACCCTTGGCTATTGATTGGAGTGTGCCATAGTCACACACAGCACTATTGGATCCATGGCCCAGAATGTGGGTGTCTCTCAAACACCACTCACCCTAGCCCCTGTCCCTCACCCTGACCCATCTCCATGTTAGACAAGTTCACCATCCTGTTCTCTCTCAAGCCCCAGTCAATGGGTGTCAATACTGTGGATTGTCTCAGCGACAGGGGGCTGGAAGGAGAGTCGATGAGGGGCTGATAAGCGAGAGGCTGCTTTGTTTTAGTAATGACGGATTAAAAGAATGCCCCTGCCCCTTCCTTTAACCTGCAGCAAAACCTCAAACACAAAGCCACATCAATACAGGGCTGCTGGACACAAACCTTGTTCCCTGTGTTAGAGCAGACATTCTGCATGTCCACAGAGCACTCCCACTGTATTGGTGAAAGACTGCATTTTTAAATTCTACATTGAAAGTGATGTATAAGAAACTGCATAGCTTGCAGGTTCTTTTCTTATTCTATAGTTGACGATAGTTACGACACATGAGGCATCCTCTCAGAGGAATATTTGTAGGATTCTGTTGAAAATGGTGCTGAGCTTAAATCCCAAGTGGGAGGAGTACTGAAGCATAGTCTACAGGGATTCATCCTGAAACACTCAATGGAAGGAAGAGGGCAGAAATCTATCGAATTTGGGGCTATAAAATCGTTCATTTTATTTTTTCGAGCTGATTAATTGCTAGGTTAATGATATTTTATAATGTTACATTAACACTTTAACGATTTAATACTCTTGGTTCTGCACTGCAATATCCAAAGTTCATTAGAAATTAATCAAATCTCACTGCTGATGGTGCAGCAGTCATTAAATTTGTTGTAATTATGATCTACTTCTCAATAAGACACTAAGGTTGGAAAAAATTGTGGTGCTTTGACTTTATTTTGGACACACAGTCATGTGCGCGCACACACACACACACACACACACACACACACACACACACACACACACACACACACACACACACACACACACACACACACACACACACACACACACACACACACACACACACACACACACACACACACACACACACACACACAAACAAACACACACACACACAATACAGTACACTAGAGACGGCACTGTGCAAACGTAAATCAGAATATATGTTTTGGTTTTCACAAGCATTGATTCAGTCTGCTGTTTGTTTTGTGTCTGGTCTGCTCAGTCCCTTGTCCCCACAACCAACAAATCACATCTCAATGTATTTCAATACGGCCACAAGAGACCCACAGTGGATGCTGAAACCATGCAGCTACCACTGCCCTCTCTACTAAACATTTCTGCTATCGTACCATACAGTTACCAGTGGTACATGCTTCCTCTAGTGTTAGGGGACAGAAACTGCATTGCCTCTGCTGTTACTAAATAGGGGTAGCTATGATTTTATTGCAATATTGATAATAATGGGTGCATGAATGATTGTGTCCAGTATTTGATAGAGGAGTATCATCCTAAATTCAGTACACAAAGAAAGAGACAGTAGAAAAACACAATTATCTTTTAAAAGGCTCATTGGTTCTCTTTCCATTTTGGTACCGGGCAGATTCTCCCTTTCTCTAACCAGATACTTCCAGCGATGTTAGCCTGCAAACAATACAGTCTAACGGTCCTCCTCCTCTCCACTGACAGGCCTTTTATGGCACGACAGTTACACTACACCTCCGCAATTACTTTTCAATTAGCACCATGAATATTTCCAACACTGCGGCGCAATTATTTTATAGCCCAGTGTCTTTGCCCATTAATGGTGCTAGCAACAGCACAGGAGTGATAAACCATCTGGCCAGGCTCCCAAAGAGATAGAGCACACTTAATGGAGTGAAAAAGTAAAAGCAATTAATGTCACATTAATATAATGATAATAATGCCTTCCCTTGCAGCACTAGTGAGCAGGGGGCCTGGGGACTAGGAACTGGGCTTCCACTGGGGCTGCTTCCCTGCTAAACAGAGGAGAGGGGACCCATCCTGCCCAGGCTGTTGGTCCCAAAACAGCTCCCACTATGGGTTGGAGGCCAAACAAACCCCACTTAAAGCTGTACTGTAAATGGGGCCCGTTTTTACTCTTTGAAAAGATATATCGGTGAAATATTGGTTTACCTGTGTTTTAGTGCACGTATGTTAGTGCTGAATTAATGGATATATGGCCGAATGGCTGAAATATTCAATTGAAGAAATAAAACTCAAGAATGCATGAATTCCTGTATTTGAGAGTTTTAGGTGATCCCACTATGTGTGTTGGAAAATATACACTGTAGGTGAGGCTTTGGAGTTTTGAGTGCTTTCAAGGCATATGCTCTTTAGGGATTTAGATTATATTAGTCCTGTGGGAGGGTGTATGTATTCATGCGTGTGTGTGTGTGTGTACGCGTGCGTGCGTGCGTGCGTGTGTGCGTGCGTGCGTGCGTGTGTGTGTGTGTGTGTGTGTGTGTGTGTGTGTGTGTGTGTGTGTGTGTGTGTGTGTGTGTGTGTGTGTGTGTGTGTGTGTGTGTGTGTGTGTGTGTGTGTGTGTGTGTGTGTGTGTGTGTGTGTGTGTGTGTGTGTGTGTGTGTGTGTGTGTGTGTGTGTGTGTGTGTGTGTGTGTGCTGTCTCCTGAGTGGCTCCCTTGTCCCCTCCTATCTCCTGACCCCTCTGTGTTCCCACCGCCCTGCTCTGTTTGTGTTAATTCCTCTACATCTCCTGGGTGGCTTACATTAGAATATCTTAACCACTGGGCTGCATTAGCATAGCGTGATGGATGCCACTGAATCTCCGTGCCAGATAACGTCCACATTTTGCATTTTAAACTAAGCTACGCCATGGACGTGCTATCCATTTTCACATGGGGAAATTAGGCCCTGGTGGGAGAACGCCTGGCACTCTGTCATCCCAGGCAAAGCTCCCTGCCCAGGTTTTATGACACCTCTGGGGCACCATACTGAGACAGGTTGAGGGTCACTGACTGTCCAGAGCTGGAATTCTATGATGTCATTGAAAAAACATTGAATAAACTTTCAAATTATTCGACTTCTTGTTGTGAAGGCTGAACAAAGTAATGGATGTTGGGTGTTTTCAGACAGAGATATCTACTTCCTTTAGTTAGGTATATGTTTTCTGAACTCCTATAGCAGTCAATAGCAGTCCCATTCAACACTGAGCTACTTACAAGTGAAGCAACATACATCATACATCATGTTCTATTTCATCTGTATAATTCTCCAGATGCCACCTGTGCATTGGTCTCAATGCATTCAGGCTCCATCTCCTGTGTGACTGTGAGTGGCTGGGTGTTGATTTCCTTTACAAGGCTGTCACGGCCCCCAGCAGCTGATCAATAGGAATAAATCAGCCCGCTCCTTTATGTGACATGAGATAGTTGTACATTTATAAGCCTCTTTCTGAGATAAGATCTTGAAACTTGAGCTTACGTCATACTTAGCGACACACTCACAACCCCAGCAGCAGCTCACAAGGTGATGCGATGCTTAGTGGGTAATAGAGAGGCAGAGTCTATATCAGACCTCTGCTAAAGAGGAGTAATGGAATAGCAACTTGTGAAAAAAAATGTAATCATACCAATGCAGTTTTCAAGATACAGGACATTTTAGAATTATGTTCATATTCATGTAAAAAAAAGTCTGAAACTAAATAATTGTGATCTGTACAATTAATGTCTAGCAAATGTGTATGCATCTACTATTTTAAACATCACGCCTTAAGCACTTTAGAATGAATGTGTCTGTAATACTGTACTGTATGTGAGACTGATGAATTGTGTCTCTCCTTGCTTTCTCCTTATAGAAGCATGAAATACATTCCAGAGCAGCTCAGTGATTCTGTAATGTTCCGCTAATTACGTTTGACTAATTATGATTCTTTTACGTGGCAATATTATATGCTGGGAGTTTCCCCCCTCATAATGCTGTGGCCCCTCTTTCTGCTTCATTGATCATGATTGGATACAAGGGCCTCTATTTTTTTGTTTATTTTCTAATTAAATATAAGCTTTGACCACTTTATGGGTGATAATTAAACTATTAATCCCCACTCATTGACCGCCCAGAATGTGATCAAGTGAGACTTGGGAATTAATGTGATGGCTGGACATATTATTTTTTTCCTTCTAGGTTAGGAAAACCCAGACAGGATGCTTTCAAAGTTGAGCACATTGACTGGGATCAAATTACATCCGCTTCTACAGTGAGTACAACATTGATCTGAAAGAAAAGCCTGTCTTTACAACCTAAGTGTTTCTGAATACAGCACCACACATTGCTCCCCTCTGTCCTCTCACAATGCCCCATGAAGAGAGATCCCCTAGAATGGAGTGTGGAGTATGTGAACAACAGGGTAGCTAATTTAACAGCACATGTGCTGCAGATGAGGAGGAGGACCTACAGTGGCAAACAAAAGATGTCTCAACAGAGTGGTGCTGAGAGAGAGAGAGAGAGAGAGAGAGAGAGAGAGAGAGAGAGAGAGAGAGAGAGAGAGAGAGAGAGAGAGAGAGAGAGAGAGAGAGAGAGAGAGAGAGAGAGAGAGAGAGAGAGAGAGAGAGAGAGAGAGAGAGAGAGGAGAGAGAGAGAAGAAAGAGGGAGAGAGAGAGAGAGAGAGAGAGGAGAGAGAGAGAGAGAGAGAGAGAGAGAGGGAGAGAGAGAGAGAGAGAGAGAGAGAGAGAGAGAGAGAGAGAGAGAGAGAGAGAGAGAGAGAGAGAGAGAGAGAGAGAGAGAGAGAGAGAGAGAGAGAGAGAGAGAGAGAGAGAGAGGAAGGAATGGGAGGGAGGGAGGGAGGAATGGGAGGGAGAGGGGAGGTCGAGGGAAGAGAGCACGGCTGTGCTTTCCTCTGATGATGGATAGCAACAGTGGGGAGAACAAAACCAAGCATTCCTCATGCTGTCACCACAACGAAACAGGGACATAACAGGATTTGGTCACGATGCGAGCAGAGCACTTCAGACAGATACCAGGCCATCATACCATTTCTACTGGAAGTCAACGACTCCATCCATCACACTGCATGTCCCCTCAGCATCTGACTGCCAGGGCTCCCCTCTCCACTCCTCCCCATGTTGTCTGTCTGTCTTTCCTGGGACTTCCCAGAGTAGCTCCAGAGCCACTTTGATGCATTTATTTTTGTGGCCATTGTTGTTCTGTTGTTGGTATTCCATTGAAGTTGAAGGCAGGCGGGGGTTGGGGGGGGGTGAATGGTGTAATGTACTGTATGTGTACAGCTGGCTGTGGTCTGAAACACAATACAACTAGATAGGTTTAGTTGTGATGGTTTAAGCTGATCTCATCAATCTTACTGGACTCCTCCAGTACTGAGATCAGTTTCTCTAATTCAGATAAATTATGCGTTGCCTACCTCACATTGTTCAATCTATTCCTTATTCGCCCAGGAGTTCCCAAACAACAAAATAGGATTAAAATCTTCAGTTGTTTAAATTCAAGATTCTGACATCAATAATCAATTGTTTTATTACATTACATTTCTTCTATGACAACATAATTGTATTTAATGTCTTTTTTTTACCTTAGTAAGAACTGTACAAATAAAAGTCATGCAGTGCATCCCATGATTTGAATTGACTTGTGGACAGTCCATCTGGGGGAGCACTGTGATAGCTGACTGACCCCTCAGTGTCCAGAGGTAAGAGATCAGCACTCTCAGTATAGCGGGTGAGATCCCCTCTGTAGAGTGTAGCCTCCCAGTAGCCTCCCAGTAGCCTCCCAGTCGCCTCCCAGTAGCCTCCCAGTAGCCTCCCAGTAGCCTCCCAGCCACACCATAGCAGAACATAACAGGATAGAAATCCCACTTTTTCACAGAGCTGTATGGATGCTGGCTGTTGATTAACATGATCGCGTATTCCTCACGTATTCCGATGTGATATGAAGGATTAGGAGGGTACAGTTAGGGAAGGGGTTATTCTCAAAATTAAAAGTTGTAGCCTATTAGTCTGTATTTGGTAGCTGAGCATGCTCCCATGCCTAGCACAGCTGCTAATAGGAAAAGATGTCTGGAAGTGTATGATTTATGGTTGCATGCAGGCAGGGGTGGAATAATTTGGTGCAGAACGGGTACTTACTGAACGGAAACAACTCAGCTACTTATCCGTACTTTCTGGTGATAAATTAGCTCTTGTTTGAAGTAGCCGGAGACCCATTTTTCATTTCGATTACTACACTTGATATCTCTTTCTTTCTTACTCTTTCTTTGTCAGCAGTGGTCCTAGGCAATTGTTGTGTATTGAAGCAATGTGTTTCAGTAGCTCTGTGCTCAGCTCAGGGCGGGTTCTTAATACTTCTCTGCCCGGAAGCTGCTCTGTGTTTTATTCTCTTTCCCCACCTTGTTGTTTTTAAAAGCAGTCCTTTTGTTAATTGTGTTGTGGCCCAACATGAGAAGTAAGCAACATGGCTTCTCTCATTGACCGTGGGCTGTCCTGTCCTGCTGCCAGCTGGAGGCTGGGGTCCTGTCAGTCACTTGGCGACCCCTGCCAGGACCTTCCCCTGCTCAGACAAGGTTCCCATTGATCCCCCCGTCGGCCCTCTGACAGGAAGCAGCCTCGGCGGGGGAAATAAGCAGGTGAAATATTAAGTTATAAGGCAGCTTCCAATCAATAAACAGGGCTGGGACCGCGAGGGGCAAAGCCAGGTCCCACAGCAGCAGCTACAGTGGTCCGAGTTAATGCGATTGAGGACTGTGGATCACCCCCAAAGACCTGCAGGCAGAGCCCCCCTTCACTGACTGGAGCTATCACACTCTGTCCATGGGCAATTATCTGTAGAAGTCTGGCACCTGCTCCTATTGTCCTCTCCCTGGCACTGCCAGCCGTGCCCAGGCCCAGCCTATTGCTGGCAGAGCTGGACACTCTACAGACAGCATAAATAAAACATATGAGAGCTGTAATGAGGACAGAGCTGCTGGGCCAACACAGCCAGAGAGCTGCGGGCACAGCCACAGACAGGTTCAGGGTCCACTGTAGGGCCAACAGAGCCAGAATGCCGCAAGTTCTCCAGATCCACTGGCTCCACCTTTAGTTGTCATTGAGAGCTACACTGAGATACTAACCACACAGTCAGTCCAGTGTGTGTCCAGATGTGTCTCAAGTCCATTGTCCAGACGTGGCTTTGTGATTCAGTGTGTTTCTTGGCCCCTGAGTGCAAAAGCTTGGCAGTTGTCATTACTTATCTTAGCCTTTACTCTTTGAACAGGACAGCTGAAGCCATGGCATGCACCCTCCTGGCAGGCTTGTCACCTGTCCCTGTTAGCTCCTGAGGGGCCAGGGGAGGAGGGGAGGAGGGCCAGGCCAGCGGGGCAGGGCGGCTCACTGAGAAGGCCCTTGGTCTTGGAGGGCTGGGTCTCCAGGGCCTGCTCCTCCAGCCCCTCTCCCCCTCTCCCACCCCACCACTGCTGACTGACAGCTATCTTCCAGCTGCGGGACACGCACTTCAGCAACCCGGCGCTGATAAAATGTTAATGTAATTAACAGATAATGGCTGTTGTTTTTAGCTGTCAATACTCGGACCGTGAAGGGATAAAGGATTGGCGCTCACAAAGTCACATTCAGATATCTGCTAGCCAATGTAGAATTAAATTATTTCGCTAACACTACACCCATGTTTCTCCTGCAGCCCCTACACTCCTCCACCTGTCTCCAGTAGCCCCCTACACCCCTCCACCTGTCTCCTGAAGGCCCTCCACCCCTCCTCCTGTCTCCTGCAGCCCCTACACCTCTCTAAATGTCTCCTGCAGCCCCTACACTCCTCCACCTGTCTCCTGCAGCCCCCTACACCCCACCACCTGTCTCCTGCAGCCCCCACACCCCCTCCACCTGTCTCCTGCAGCCCCCTCTACCCCTCCACCTGTCTCCTGCATCCCCTACATTCCTCCACCTGTCTCCTGCAGCCCTTCACCCCTCCACCTGACTCCTGCAGCCCCTCCATCCCTCCAACTGGTCTCCTGCAGCCCCTCCATCCCTCCACCTGTATCCTGCAGCCCCTCCATCCCTCCACCTGTATCCTGCAGCCCCTCCACCTCTCCAACTGTCTCCTGCAGCCCCTCCACTCCTCCACCTGTCTCCTGCAGTCCCTACACCTCTCCACCTGTCTCCTGCAGCCCCTACACCTCTCCACCTGTCTCCTGCAGCCCCTACACTCCTCCACCTGTCTCCTGCAGCCCCTCCATCCCTCCAACTGGTCTCCTGCAGCCCCTCCATCCCTCCACCTGTATCCTGCAGCCCCTCCACCCCTCCACCTGTATCCTGCAGCCCCTCCACCTCTCCAACTGTCTCCTGTAGCCCCTACACTCCTCCACCTGTCTCCTGCAGTCCCTACACCTCTCCACCTGTCTCCTGCAGCCCCTACACTCCTCCACCTGTCTCCTGCAGCCCCTACACTCCTCCACCTGTCTCCTGCAGCCCCCTACCCCTCTACCTGACTCCTGCAGCCCCTCCATCCCTCCAACTGGTCTCCTGCAGCCCCTCCATCCCTCCACCTGTATCCTGCAGCCCCTCCACCCCTCCACCTGTATCCTGCAGCCCCTCCACCTCTCCAACTGTCTCCTGTAGCCCCTACACTCCTCCACCTGTCTCCTGCAGTCCCTACACCTCTCCACCTGTCTCCTGCAGCCCCTACACTCCTCCACCTGTCTCCTGCAGTCCCTACACCTCTCTACCTGTCTCCTGCAGCCCCTACACTCCTCCACCTTTCTCCAGTAGCCCCCTACACTCCTCCACCTGTCTCCTGCAGCCCCTACACCTCTCCACCTATCTCCCGCACCCCCTGCACTCCTCCACCTGTCTCATGCAACCCCTACACTCCACCACCTGTCTCCTGCAGCCCCTACACCTCTCTACCTGTCTCCTGCAGCCCCCTACCCCCCTCCACCTGTCTCCTGCAGCCCCTACACCTCTGTACCTGTCTCCTGCAGCCCCCTACCCCCTCCACCTGTCTCCTGCAGCCCCTACACTCCTCTACCTGTCCCCTGCAGCCCCTACACCCCTCTACCTGTCTCCTGCAGCCCCTACACTCCTCCACCTGTCTCCTGCAGTCCCTACACCCCTCCACCTGTCTCCAGCAGGCCCCTACACCTCTCTACCTGTCTCCTGCAGCCCCTACACTCCTCCATCTGTCTCCCGCACCCCCTACACTCCTCCACCTGTCTCCTGCAGCCCCTATACTCCTCCACCTGTCTCATGCAGCCTCTACACTCCACCACCTGTCTCCTGCAGCCCCTACACCTCTCTACCTGTCTCCTGCAGCCCCCTACCCCCTCCACCTGTCTCCTGCAGCCCCTACACCACTCCACCTGTCTCCTGCAGCCCCTACACCTCTCTATCTGTTTCCTGTAGCCCCTACACTCCTCCACCTGTCTCCTGCAGCCCCTACACCTCTCTATCTGTTTCCTGTAGCCCCCTACCCCCTCCACCTGTCTCCTGCAGCCCCTACACCCCTCCACCTGTCTCCTGCAGCCCCCTACACCTCTCCACCTGTCTCCTGCAGCCCCTACACCTCTCTATCTGTTTCCTGTAGCCCCTACACTCCTCCACCTGTCTCCTGCAGCCCCTACACCTCTCTATCTGTTTTCTGTAGCCCCCTACCCCCTCCACCTGTCTCCTGCAGCCCCTACACCACTCCACCTGTCTCCTGCAGCCCCCTACACCTCTCCACCTGTCTCCTGCAGCCCCTACACCTCTCTATCTGTTTCCTGTAGCCCCTACACCCCTCCACCTGTCTCCTGCAGCCCCCACACCCCCTCCACCTGTCTCCTGCAGCCCCCTCTACCCCTCCACCTGTCTCCTGCATCCCCTACACTCCTCCACCTGTCTCCTGCAGCCCCCTACACCCCTCCACCTGTCTCCTGCAGCCCTTCCACCCCTCTACCTGACTCCTGCAGCCCCTCCATCCCTCCAACTGGTCTCCTGCAGCCCCTCCATCCCTCCACCTGTATCCTGCAGCCCCTCCACCCCTCCACCTGTATCCTGCAGCCCCTCCACCTCCCCAACTGTCTCCTGTAGCCCCTACACTCCTCCACCTGTCTCCTGCAGTCCCTACACCTCTCCACCTGTCTCCTGCAGCCCCTACACTCCTCCACCTGTCTCCTGCAGCCCCTACACTCCTCCACCTGTCTCCTGCAGTCCCTACACCTCTCTACCTGTCTCCTGCAGCCCCTACACTCCTCCACCTTTCTCCAGTAGCCCCCTACACTCCTCCACCTGTCTCCTGCAGCCCCTACACCTCTCCACCTGTGTCCCGCACCCCCTGCACTCCTCCACCTGTCTCATGCAACCCCTACACTCCACCACCTGTCTCCTGCAGCCCCTACACCTCTCTACCTGTCTCCTGCAGCCCCCTACCCCCTCCACCTGTCTCCTGCAGCCCCTACACCTCTCTACCTGTCTCCTGCAGCCCCCTACCCCCTCCACCTGTCTCCTGCAGCCCCTACACTCCTCTACCTGTCCCCTGCAGCCCCTACACCCCTCTACCTGTCTCCTGCAGCCCCTACACTCCTCCACCTGTCTCCTGCAGTCCCTACACCTCTCCACCTGTCTCCAGCAGGCCCCTACACCTCTCTACCTGTCTCCTGCAGCCCCTACACTCCTCCACCTGTCTCCCGCACCCCCTACACTCCTCCACCTGTCTCCTGCAGCCCCTATACTCCTCCCCCATGTCTCATGCAGCCTCTACACTCCACCACCTGTCTCCTGCAGCCCCTACACCTCTCTACCTGTCTCCTGCAGCCCCCTACCCCCTCCACCTGTCTCCTGCAGCCCCTACACCACTCCACCTGTCTCCTGCAGCCCCCTACACCTCTCCACCTGTCTCCTGCAGCCCCTACACCTCTCTATCTGTCTCCTGCAGCCCCCTACCCCCTCCACCTGTCTCCTGCAGCCCCTACACCACTCCACCTGTCTCCTGCAGCCCCTACACCTCTCCACCTGTCTCCTGCAGCCCCTACACCTCTCTGTCTGTTTCCTGTAGCCCCTACACTCCTCCACCTGTCTCCTGCAGCCCCTACACCTCTCTATCTGTCTCCTGCAGCCCCCTCTACCCCTCCACCTGTCTCCTGCATCCCCTACACTCCTCCACCTGTCTCCTGCAGCCCCCTACACCCCTCCACCTGTCTCCTGCAGCCCTTCCACCCCTCTACCTGACTCCTGCAGCCCCTCCATCCCTTCAACTGGTCTCCTGCAGCCCCTCCATCCCTCCACCTGTATCCTGCAGCCCCTCCACCCCTCCACCTGTATCCTGCAGCCCCTCCACCTCTCCAACTGTCTCCTGTAGCCCCTACACTCCTCCACCTGTCTCCTGCAGTCCCTACACCTCTCCACCTGTCTCCTGCAGCCCCTACACTCCTCCACCTGTCTCCTGCAGTCCCTACACCTCTCTACCTGTCTCCTGCAGCCCCTACACTCCTCCACCTTTCTCCAGTAGCCCCCTACACTCCTCCACCTGTCTCCTGCACCCCCTACACTCCTCCACCTGTCTCCTGCAGCCCCTACACTCCTCCACCTGTCTCCTGCAGTCCCTACACCTCTCTACCTGTCTCCTGCAGCCCCTACACTCCTCCACCTTTCTCCAGTAGCCCCTACACCTCTCCACCTGTCTCCCGCACCCCTACACTCCTCCACCTGTCTCCTGCAGCCCCTATACTCCTCCACCTGTCTCATGCAGCCTCTACACTCCACCACCTGTCTCCTGCAGCCCCTACACTTCTCTACCTGTCTCCTGCAGCCCCCTACCCCTCTACCTGTCTCCTGCAGCCCCTACACCACTCCACCTGTCTCCTGCAGCCCCTACACCTCTCTATCTGTTTCCTGTAGCCCCTACACTCCTCCACCTGTCTCCTGCAGCCCCTACACCTCTCTATCTGTTTCCTGTAGCCCCTACCCCTCCACCTGTCTCCTGCAGCCCCTACACCCCTCCACCTGTCTCCTGCAGCCCCCTACACCTCTCCACCTGTCTCCTGCAGCCCCTACACCTCTCTATCTGTTTCCTGTAGCCCCTACACTCCTCCACCTGTCTCCTGCAGCCCCTACACCTCTCTATCTGTTTCCTGTAGCCCCCTACCCCCTCCACCTGTCTCCTGCAGCCCCTACACCACTCCACCTGTCTCCTGCAGCCCCTACACCTCTCCACCTGTCTCCTGCAGCCCCTACACCTCTCTATCTGTTTCCTGTAGCCCCTACACCCCTCCACCTGTCTCCTGCAGCCCCCACACACCCTCCACCTGTCTCCTGCAGCCCCCTCTACCCCTCCACCTGTCTCCTGCATCCCCTACACTCCTCCACCTGTCTCCTGCAGCCCCTACACCCCTCCACCTGTCTCCTGCAGCCCCTACACCTCTCCACCTGTCTCCTGCAGCCCCTACACCTCTCTACCTGTCTCCTGCAGCCCCCTACCCCCTCCACCTGTCTCCTGCAGCCCCTACACCACTCCACCTGTCTCCTGCAGCCCCTACACCTCTCTATCTGTTTCCTGTAGCCCCTACACTCCTCCACCTGTCTCCTGCAGCCCCTACACCTCTCTATCTGTTTCCTGTAGCCCCCTACCCCCTCCACCTGTCTCCTGCAGCCCCTACACCCCTCCACCTGTCTCCTGCAGCCCCTACACCTCTCCACCTGTCTCCTGCAGCCCCTACACCTCTCTATCTGTTTCCTGTAGCCCCTACACTCCTCCACCTGTCTCCTGCAGCCCCTACACCTCTCTATCTGTTTCCTGTAGCCCCTACCCCCTCCACCTGTCTCCTGCAGCCCCTACACCTCTCCACCTGTCTCCTGCAGCCCCTACACCTCTCCATCTGTCTCCTGCAGCCCCTATACTCCTCCCCCATGTCTCATGCAGCCTCTACACTCCACCACCTGTCTCCTGCAGCCCCTACACCTCTCTACCTGTCTCCTGCAGCCCCCTACCCCCTCCACCTGTCTCCTGCAGCCCCTACACCACTCCACCTGTCTCCTGCAGCCCCCTACACCTCTCCACCTGTCTCCTGCAGCCCCTACACCTCTCTATCTGTCTCCTGCAGCCCCCTACCCCCTCCACCTGTCTCCTGCAACCCCTACACCACTCCACCTGTCTCCTGCAGCCCCTACACCTCTCCACCTGTCTCCTGCAGCCCCTACCTCTCTCTGTCTGTTTCCTGTAGCCCCTACACTCCTCCACCTGTCTCCTGCAGCCCCTACACCTCTCTATCTGTCTCCTGCAGCCCCCTCTACCCCTCCACCTGTCTCCTGCATCCCCTACACTCCTCCACCTGTCTCCTGCAGCCCCCTACACCCCTCCACCTGTCTCCTGCAGCCCTTCCACCCCTCTACCTGACTCCTGCAGCCCCTCCATCCCTTCAACTGGTCTCCTGCAGCCCCTCCATCCCTCCACCTGTATCCTGCAGCCCCTCCACCCCTCCACCTGTATCCTGCAGCCCCTCCACCTCTCCAACTGTCTCCTGTAGCCCCTACACTCCTCCACCTGTCTCCTGCAGTCCCTACACCTGTCTCCTGCAGCTCTCCACCTGTCTCCTGCAGCCCCTACACTCCTCCACCTGTCTCCTGCAGTCCCTACACCTCTCTACCTGTCTCCTGCAGCCCCTACACTCCTCCACCTTTCTCCAGTAGCCCCCTACACTCCTCCACCTGTCTCCCGCACCCCCTACACTCCTCCACCTGTCTCCTGCAGCCCCTACACTCCTCCACCTGTCTCCTGCAGTCCCTACACCTCTCTACCTGTCTCCTGCAGCCCCTACACTCCTCCACCTTTCTCCAGTAGCCCCCTACACCTCTCCACCTGTCTCCCGCACCCCTACACTCCTCCACCTGTCTCCTGCAGCCCCTATACTCCTCCACCTGTCTCATGCAGCCTCTACACTCCACCACCTGTCTCCTGCAGCCCCTACACTTCTCTACCTGTCTCCTGCAGCCCCCTACCCCCTCTACCTGTCTCCTGCAGCCCCTACACCACTCCACCTGTCTCCTGCAGCCCCTACACCTCTCTATCTGTTTCCTGTAGCCCCTACACTCCTCCACCTGTCTCCTGCAGCCCCTACACCTCTCTATCTGTTTCCTGTAGCCCCCTACCCCCTCCACCTGTCTCCTGCAGCCCCTACACCCCCCACCTGTCTCCTGCAGCCCCCTACACCTCTCCACCTGTCTCCTGCAGCCCCTACACCTCTCTATCTGTTTCCTGTAGCCCCTACACTCCTCCACCTGTCTCCTGCAGCCCCTACACCTCTCTATCTGTTTCCTGTAGCCCCCTACCCCTCCACCTGTCTCCTGCAGCCCCTACACCACTCCACCTGTCTCCTGCAGCCCCCTACACCTCTCCACCTGTCTCCTGCAGCCCCTACACCTCTCTATCTGTTTCCTGTAGCCCCTACACCCCTCCACCTGTCTCCTGCAGCCCCCACACCCCTCCACCTGTCTCCTGCAGCCCCCTCTACCCCTCCACCTGTCTCCTGCATCCCCTACACTCCTCCACCTGTCTCCTGCAGCCCCTACACCCCTCCACCTGTCTCCTGCAGCCCCCTACACCTCTCCACCTGTCTCCTGCAGCCCCTACACCTCTCTACCTGTCTCCTGCAGCCCCCTACCCCCTCCACCTGTCTCCTGCAGCCCCTACACCACTCCACCTGTCTCCTGCAGCCCCTACACCTCTCTATCTGTTTCCTGTAGCCCCTACACTCCTCCACCTGTCTCCTGCAGCCCCTACACCTCTCTATCTGTTTCCTGTAGCCCCCTACCCCCTCCACCTGTCTCCTGCAGCCCCTACACCCCTCCACCTGTCTCCTGCAGCCCCCTACACCTCTCCACCTGTCTCCTGCAGCCCCTACACCTCTCTATCTGTTTCCTGTAGCCCCTACACTCCTCCACCTGTCTCCTGCAGCCCCTACACCTCTCTATCTGTTTCCTGTAGCCCCTACCCCCTCCACCTGTCTCCTGCAGCCCCTACACCACTCCACCTGTCTCCTGCAGCCCCCTACACCTCTCCACCTGTCTCCTGCAGCCCCTACACCTCTCTATCTGTCTCCTGCAGCCCCTATACTCCTCCCCCATGTCTCATGCAGCCTCTACACTCCACCACCTGTCTCCTGCAGCCCCTACACCTCTCTACCTGTCTCCTGCAGCCCCCTACCCCCTCCACCTGTCTCCTGCAGCCCCTACACCACTCCACCTGTCTCCTGCAGCCCCTACACCTCTCCACCTGTCTCCTGCAGCCCCTACACCTCTCTATCTGTCTCCTGCAGCCCCCTACCCCCTCCACCTGTCTCCTGCAACCCCTACACCACTCCACCTGTCTCCTGCAGCCCCTACACCTCTCCACCTGTCTCCTGCAGCCCCTACACCTCTCTGTCTGTTTCCTGTAGCCCCTACACTCCTCCACCTGTCTCCTGCAGCCCCTACACCTCTCTATCTGTCTCCTGCAGCCCCCTCTACCCCTCCACCTGTCTCCTGCATCCCCTACACTCCTCCACCTGTCTCCTGCAGCCCCCTACACCCCTCCACCTGTCCCCTGCAGCCCTTCCACCCCTCTACCTGACTCCTGCAGCCCCTCCATCCCTTCAACTGGTCTCCTGCAGCCCCTCCATCCCTCCACCTGTATCCTGCAGCCCCTCCACCCCTCCACCTGTATCCTGCAGCCCCTCCACCTCTCCAACTGTCTCCTGTAGCCCCTACACTCCTCCACCTGTCTCCTGCAGTCCCTACACCTCTCCACCTGTCTCCTGCAGCCCCTACACTCCTCCACCTGTCTCCTGCAGTCCCTACACCTCTCCACCTGTCTCCTGCAGCCCCTACACTCCTCCACCTTTCTCCAGTAGCCCCCTACACTCCTCCACCTGTCTCCCGCACCCCCTACACTCCTCCACCTGTCTCCTGCAGCCCCTACACTCCTCCACCTGTCTCCTGCAGTCCCTACACCTCTCTACCTGTCTCCTGCAGCCCCTACACTCCTCCACCTTTCTCCAGTAGCCCCCTACACCTCTCCACCTGTCTCCCGCACCCCCTACACTCCTCCACCTGTCTCCTGCAGCCCCTATACTCCTCCACCTGTCTCATGCAGCCTCTACACTCCACCACCTGTCTCCTGCAGCCCCTACACTTCTCTACCTGTCTCCTGCAGCCCCCTACCCCCTCCACCTGTCTCCTGCAGCCCCTACACCACTCCACCTGTCTCCTGCAGCCCCTACACCTCTCTATCTGTTTCCTGTAGCCCCTACACTCCTCCACCTGTCTCCTGCAGCCCCTACACCTCTCTATCTGTTTCCTGTAGCCCCCTACCCCCTCCACCTGTCTCCTGCAGCCCCTACACCCCCCACCTGTCTCCTGCAGCCCCCTACACCTCTCCACCTGTCTCCTGCAGCCCCTACACCTCTCTATCTGTTTCCTGTAGCCCCTACACTCCTCCACCTGTCTCCTGCAGCCCCTACACCTCTCTATCTGTTTCCTGTAGCCCCCTACCCCCTCCACCTGTCTCCTGCAGCCCCTACACCACTCCACCTGTCTCCTGCAGCCCCTACACCTCTCCACCTGTCTCCTGCAGCCCCTACACCTCTCTATCTGTTTCCTGTAGCCCCTACACCCCTCCACCTGTCTCCTGCAGCCCCCACACCCCCTCCACCTGTCTCCTGCAGCCCCCTCTACCCCTCCACCTGTCTCCTGCATCCCCTACACTCCTCCACCTGTCTCCTGCAGCCCCTACACCCCTCCACCTGTCTCCTGCAGCCCCCTACACCTCTCCACCTGTCTCCTGCAGCCCCTACACCTCTCTACCTGTCTCCTGCAGCCCCCTACCCCCTCCACCTGTCTCCTGCAGCCCCTACACCACTCCACCTGTCTCCTGCAGCCCCTACACCTCTCTATCTGTTTCCTGTAGCCCCTACACTCCTCCACCTGTCTCCTGCAGCCCCTACACCTCTCTATCTGTTTCCTGTAGCCCCCTACCCCTCCACCTGTCTCCTGCAGCCCCTACACCCCCTCCACCTGTCTCCTGCAGCCCCCTACACCTCTCCACCTGTCTCCTGCAGCCCCTACACCTCTCTATCTGTTTCCTGTAGCCCCTACACTCCTCCACCTGTCTCCTGCAGCCCCTACACCTCTCTATCTGTTTCCTGTAGCCCCTACCCCCTCCACCTGTCTCCTGCAGCCCCTACACCACTCCACCTGTCTCCTGCAGCCCCTACACCTCTCTATCTGTTTCCTGCAGCCCCTACACCCCCACCTGTCTCCTGCAGCCCCCTACACCTCTCCACCTGTCTCCTGCAGCCCCTACACCTCTCTATCTGTTTCCTGTAGCCCCTACACTCCTCCACCTGTCTCCTGCAGCCCCTACACCTCTCTATCTGTTTCCTGTAGCCCCCTACCCCTCCACCTGTCTCCTGCAGCCCCTACACCACTCCACCTGTCTCCTGCAGCCCCCTACACCTCTCCACCTGTCTCCTGCAGCCCCTACACCTCTCTATCTGTTTCCTGTAGCCCCTACACCCCTCCACCTGTCTCCTGCAGCCCCCACACCCCCTCCACCTGTCTCCTGCAGCCCCTACACCTCTACCCCTCCACCTGTCTCCTGCATCCCCTACACTCCTCCACCTGTCTCCTGCAGCCCCTACACCCCTCCACCTGTCTCCTGCAGCCCCCTAGCACCTCTCCACCTGTCTCCTGCAGCCCCTACACCTCTCTACCTGTCTCCTGCAGCCCCCTACCCCCTGCAGCCCCTACCCTCCACCTGTCTCCTACAGCCCCTACACCACTCCACCTGTCTCCTGCAGCCCCTACACCTCTCTATCTGTTTCCTGTAGCCCCTACACTCCTCCACCTGTCTCCTGCAGCCCCTACACCTCTCTATCTGTTTCCTGTAGCCCCCTACCCCCTCCACCTGTCTCCTGCAGCCCCTACACCCCTCCACCTGTCTCCTGCAGCCCCCTACACCTCTCCACCTGTCTCCTGCAGCCCCTACACCTCTCTATCTGTTTCCTGTAGCCCCTACACTCCTCCACCTGTCTCCTGCAGCCCCTACACCTCTCTATCTGTTTCCTGTAGCCCCCTACCCCCTCCACCTGTCTCCTGCAGCCCCTACACCACTCCACCTGTCTCCTGCAGCCCCCTACACCTCTCCACCTGTCTCCTGCAGCCCCTACACCTCTCTATCTGTTTCCTGTAGCCCCTACACCCCTCCACCTGTCTCCTGCAGCCCCCACACCCCTCCACCTGTCTCCTGCAGCCCCTCTACCCCTCCACCTGTCTCCTGCATCCCCTACACTCCTCCACCTGTCTCCTGCAGCCCCTACACCCCTCCACCTGTCTCCTGCAGCCCCCTACACCTCTCCACCTGTCTCCTGCAGCCCCTACACCTCTCTACCTGTCTCCTGCAGCTCCCTACCCCCTCCACCTGTCTCCTGCAGCCCCTACACCACTCCACCTGCCTCCTGCAGCCCCTACACCTCTCTATCTGTTTCCTGTAGCCCCTACACTCCTCCACCTGTCTCCTGCAGCCCCTACACCTCTCTATCTGTTTCCTGTAGCCCCCTACCCCCTCCACCTGTCTCCTGCAGCCCCTACACCCCTCCACCTGTCTCCTGCAGCCCCCTACACCTCTCCACCTGTCTCCTGCAGCCCCTACACCTCTCTATCTGTTTCCTGTAGCCCCTACACTCCTCCACCTGTCTCCTGCAGCCCCTACACCTCTCTATCTGTTTCCTGTAGCCCCCTACCCCCTCCACCTGTCTCCTGCAGCCCCTACACCACTCCACCTGTCTCCTGCAGCCCCCTACACCTCTCCACCTGTCTCCTGCAGCCCCTACACCTCTCTATCTGTTTCCTGTAGCCCCTACACCCCTCCACCTGTCTCCTGCAGCCCCCACACCCCCTCCACCTGTCTCCTGCAGCCCCTCTACCCCTCCACCTGTCTCCTGCATCCCCTACACTCCTCCACCTGTCTCCTGCAGCCCCCTACACCCCTCCACCTGTCTCCTGCAGCCCTTCCACCCCTCTACCTGACTCCTGCAGCCCCTCCATCCCTCCACCTGTCTCCTGCAGCCCCTACACCTCTCTATCTGTTTCCTGTAGCCCCTACACTCCTCCACCTGTCTCCTGCAGCCCCCTACACCCCTTCAACTGTCTCCTGCAGCCCCTACACTCCGCCACCTGTCTCCAGCAGCCCCCTCCATCTCTCCACCTGTCTCCTGCAGCCCCTCCACTCCTCCACCTGTCTCCTGCAGCCCCTCCACTCCTCCACCTGTCTCCTGCAGCCCCTACACTCCGCCACCTGTCTCCAGCAGCCCCCTCCACCCCTCCACCTGTCTCCTGCAGCCCCCTACATCTCTCCACCTGTCTCCTGCAGCCCCTACACCCCTCCACCTGTCTCCTGCAGCCCCTACAACTCTCTACCTGTCTCCTGCATCCCCTACACCTCTATACCTGTCTCTTGTAGCCCCTACACCCCTCCACCTGTCTCCTGCAGCCCCCTACACCCCTCCACCTGTCTCCTGCAGCCCCTACACTCCTCTATCTGTCTCCTGCAGCCCCCTACACCCCTCCACCTGTCTCCTGCAGCCCCTACACTCTCTACCTGTCTCCTGCAGCCCCCTACACTCCTCTACCTGTCTCCTGCAGCCCCCTACACCCCTCCACCTGTCTCCTGCAGCCCCTACACCCCTCTACCTGTCTCCTGCAGCTCCTACACCTCTCTACCTGTCCCCTGTAGCCCCTACACTCCTCCACCTGTCTCCTGCAGTCCCCTACACTCCTCCACCTGTCTCCCGCACCCCCTGCACTCCTCCACCTGTCTCCAGCAGGCCCCTACACCTCTCCACATGTCTCCTGCAGCCCCTACACCTCTCTACCTGTCTCCTGTAGCCCCTACACTCCTCCACCTGTCTCCTGCAGCCCCCTACACCTCTCCACCTGTCTCCTGCAGCCCCTACACCTCTCTATCTGTCTCCTGTAGCCCCTACACTCCTCCACCTGTCTCCTGCAGCCCCTATACTCCTCCACCTGTCTCCTGCAGCCCCCTACACCTCTCCACCTGTCTCCTGCAGCCCCTACACCTCTCTATCTGTTTCCTGTAGCCCCTACACTCCTCCACCTGTCTCCTGCAGCCACTATACTCCTCCTCCTGTCTCCTGCAGCCCCCTCCACCCATCCACCTGTCTCCTGCAGCCCCTCCACTCCTCTACCTGTCTCCTGCAGCCCCTACACTCAGCCACCTGTCTCCTGCAGCCCCCTACACCTCTCCACCTGTCTCCTGCAGCCCCCTACACCCCTCCACCTTTCTCCTGCAGCCCCTACACCTCTCTACCTGTCTCCTGCAGCCCCTACACCTCTATACCTGTCTCCTGTAGCCCCTCCACCCCTCCACCTGTCTCCTGCAGCCCCCTACACCCCTCCACCTTCATCCTCTGCTCCACACATGTGATCTCACCTACAGCCAGCCTGCTTTGGACGTGTGGATGGAGGTCTCCTCTCTGCTCTATGCCTAGCACTCTGCCCTGCCTCATTAACTATTTTATAGTCAGCCACATCTCAGAGCCACATCTCAGACCCTCGTCTCAGAGCCACATCTCAGAGCCACATCTCAGATCCTCGTCTCAGAGTCACATCTCAGACCCTCGTCTCAGAGCCACATCTCAGAGCAACATCTCAGACCCTCGTCTCAGAGCCACATCTCAGAGCAACATCTCAGACCCTCGTCTCAGAGCCACATCTCATACCAGATCACAGACCCTCTTCTCAGAGTCACATCTCAGACTCTTGTCTCAGAGCCACATCTCAGAGCCAGATCACAGACCCTCGTCTCAGAGCCACATCTCAGAGCCACATCTCAGACCCTTGTCTCAGAGCCACATCTCATAGGCAGATCATAGACCCTCGTCTCAGAGCCACATCTCTGAGCCACATCTCAGACCCTTATCTCAGAGCCACATCTCAGAGCCAGATTACAGACCCTCGTCTCAGAGCCACATCTCAGAGCCACATCTCAGAGCCACATCTCAGAGCCAGATCACAGAGCCCCATCTCAGAGCCAGATTACAGACCCTCGTCTCAGAGCCACATCTCAGAGCCACATCTCGGACCCTCGTCTCAGAGCCACATCTCAGAGCCACATCTCAGACCCTCGTCTCAGAGCTAAAGTCAGTACAGCTGGGATCATACATCATGTGACTGAGGCAGGCATGCAGCCACTGAGCCCCTCTCACCTCAGACCCTCGTCTCAGAGCTAAAGTCAGTACAGCTGGGATCATACATCATGTGACTGAGGCAGGCATGCAGCCACTGAGCCCCTCTCACCTCAGACCCTCGTCTCAGAGCTAAAGTCAGTACAGCTGGGATCATACATCATGTGACTGAGGCAGGCATGCAGCCACTGAGCCCCTCTCACCTCAGACCCTCGTCTCAGAGCTAAAGTCAGTACAGCTGGGATCATACATCATGTGACTGAGGCAGGCATGCAGCCACTGAGCCCCTCTCACCTCAGACCCTCGTCTCAGAGCTAAAGTCAGTACAGCTGGGATCATACATCATGTGACTGAGGCAGGCATGCAGCCAGAGCCCCTCTCACCTCAGACCCTCGTCTCAGAGCTAAAGTGAGTACAGCTGGGATCATACATCATGTGACTGAGGCAGGCATGCAGCCACTGAGCCCCTCTCACCTCAGACCCTCGTCTCAGAGCTAAAGTCAGTACAGCTGGGATCATACATCATGTGACTGAGGCAGGCATGCAGCCACTGAGCCCCTCTCACCTCAGACCCTCGTCTCAGAGCTAAAGTCAGTACAGCTGGGATCATACATCATGTGACTGAGGCAGGCATGCAGCCACTGAGCCCCTCTCACCTCAGACCCTCGTCTCAGAGCTAAAGTCAGTACAGCTGGGATCATACATCATGTGACTGAGCCAGGCATGCAGCCACTGAGCCCCTCTCACCTCAGACCCTCGTCTCAGAGCTAAAGTGAGTACAGCTGGGATCATACATCATGTGACTGAGGCAGGCATGCAGCCACTGAGCCCCTCTCACCTCAGACCCTCGTCTCAGAGCTAAAGTCAGTACATCTGGGATCATACATCATGTGACTGAGGCAGGCATGCAGCCACTGAGCCCCTCTCACCTCAGACACAGCGGCAGGCGGATGGTGACGAGGCAAAAGCCACAAGACAAATGTATTTATTTTAAACCAAAAACACAACGCCTAACAGGAAGTGGGCAGTGCTGCTTTGGGTGTCTGCTCCCTCACTATTCTCGTATTTTAATAAGTATCAAGCCCAAACAAGATTAGGCGCTTCCAGTTTACGAAATGTCAGGGAAGGCAGCGCTATCGCTCATAATAAATGGGTTTATGCAAACAGTGGGGTTTTTGCCATGCATAAGAGCTTGTTTGGTGCGAGCCGCGGTGATGCTGTGTGCTGATATGCAATTATTCTAAAGAGTATCAAAGTTCAGGTGTGAGTCTGCCGCCTTGCTGGAGAAGCCAGAGATACTCTGAGCAGCTACAGATTTTACCACAGGAATATTTCATGAATAAAGAGATGGGAAAATATCTGAGACAACAAGCAGAAACCTGAAAGTTTGATAAAAAATGCATTCAATAATGGATGATTCGCTGTGTATTCATAATAGTAAATAGATGTTGTTTTGGTTACAGTTAGGTAGCTGATAGAACGGATTACAGCAGTGTGCTTGTGTTAGGTTGGGTTACCCTTCATGACGGTAGACCTGAACTTTGATCAGTCCATCTAAAAATGTTTGTGTGTCTGCACTCTAATTAACCCAGTTTGTGTGTGCTGCTAATGATGCCTAATTATCATTTGTGTAACAAGATTGCTCTCATTGGCTGCTTTCAACTGGCTTTCTCCACTTATTAGGAGAGTGTTTATGCAATTATGGCTAATTGAAGTGTTAATTAAATCAGGAATACAATTTTTCTAAACCAAGACGCTAACAACACATGTGCAGGGAGTTCTGTATACATAACAACGTTCTCCTCCCCTCCTCTCCCTTTAACCCCATCACAGTGTACAGACCAGCTACCCTTCACCTACCTGCCCCCCTAACATCCACACCAGGGGGACTCAAACCAATCACAGCTGATTGGCACTTTGACTGGCTACTGAAATCAGCTCTCTCCCTCCCACTGCTTCAGCGTTAATTGCCATGCAGGAGAGGCGTGAGAGGCAGGAGGCCCAGCGGCTCTTGACCTTGTGTCTACTTCTCTGAAAATATAGTTTACCAAGCTACTAATTACTTCACACTGGAAGAAGTTAAGGTACACTAAAGCTACATTTAGAAAAATATAGTTTAATTAATAAAGACATGCTCCGGAACGTTGGCGACTACTACTGTAAGCTTTTTTAAACTTCCCACTTTGGGCTGGATGTGTCAATGTGTAGTTCATACATGCATCATCAATGAACAGAATGACTTAACTCAATTAGCCAGGAAATCCCTAGTTTGAAAGATACTGTTTTTCTGGAAGCTGTGCTGCGCCATTTGACCTAGATTTTTCCCCATATGGGCCAGCCCCCTAGAAATTAGAGTTCTAGCATATGAGCTTAAGTCCCACGCCATTTGAGAAACAGCTAGCAAGAGGCACACACAGCAGAGCGTGAGAGAGCGAAATGACCAGGTGCACATTTCTGCACATACAGTATGTGACGTAGTACACAGTGTTCGGGGACTACTTTTGGTTTGTGAGCACTACTTTCAGAGGTACTGGCTGAAAAACATACAAAAGTACTGAAGTATCTCTTTAAATAAAGCTATTTTGAAAAGGTAGTTCACTACATCCACTACTTCATGAAAAATTATGATGAAATGAAGTAGAATACTATTTGCAAGAACAGATCACTGTAGTCAGATGTTAACAGAATGTGCAATTTATCCTATTAAACACAAAAACAATGTTTCAAGTGAGAACTAGGCAGGTCTGATGCAGAAAAGAAAGGATATTCTTGCCTACTTCCACAATGTTTCATTTTTGCATACAAAAGTAGTGTGTAGTTCAAGTAGATAGCTACATCTCTACATGGTAGAAAATTAATTAACTACTGTCAACTACCAAGATTGAAATTTAGTTCAACTACTATTTTAATTTAGTTTTATTGCTGCAAAATGTAGTTTAATTACTGGTTGAACTACATGTAGTTCACTACTAAAATATAAACCAGCCATCTATCAGGTTTCTACATTTATATTTGTCATGGGGCATTTAGTGGAAGAATTTGGAAAGGTTGAACACCAGGCGGGTTGCAGCATTCTGGATGAGTTGCATGGGTTTGATGGCACAAGTGGGGAGCCCAGCAAGCAGCCAGTTGCAGTAGTCCAGACAGGAGATGACAGGATGCAGAATACACACAGGATAGACAGGATGCAGAATACAGGGAACCGGAAGAGGAAAATGGTGGATGATTGGATGGGTCAGTCCTCGCTCAGAGAGATTTCCACACAAATAGGACAGGATAATAACTGATGCTGTTTTCTCCCCATGTCAATAGGGCTGTGTCCTCGTCTGATATCATACTGTAGACATTCTGTTTCTCCCCATGTCAATAGGGCTGTGTCCTCGTCTGATATCATACTGTAGACATTCTGTTTCTCCCCATGTCAATAGGGCTGTGTCCTCGTCTGATATCATACTGTAGACATTCTGTTTCTCCCCATGTCAATAGGGCTGTGTCCTCGTCTGATATCATACTGTAGACATTCTGTTTCTCCCCATGTCAATAGGGCTGTGTCCTCGTCTGATATCATACTGTAGACATTCTGTTTCTCCCCATGTCAATAGGGCTGTGTCCTCGTCTGATATCATACTGTAGACATTCTGTTTCTCCCCATGTCAATAGGGCTGTGTCCTCGTCTGATATCATACTGTAGACATTCTGTTTCTCCCCATGTCAATAGGGCTGTGTCCTCGTCTGATATCATACTGTAGACATTCTGTTTCTCCCCATGTCAATAGGGCTGTGTCCTCGTCTGATATCATACTGTAGACATTCTGTTTCTCCCCATGTCAATAGGGCTGTGTCCTCGTCTGATATCATACTGTAGACATTCTGTTTCTCCCCATGTCAATAGGGCTGTGTCCTCGTCTGATATCATACTGTAGACATACTGTTTCTCCCCATGTCAATAGGCTTGTGTCCTCGTCTGATATCATACTGTAGACATTCTGTTTCTCCCCATGTCAATAGGGCTGTGTCCTCATCTGATATCATACTGTAGACATTCTGTTTCTCCCCATGTCAATAGGGCTGTGTCCTCGTCTGATATCATACTGTAGACATTCTGTTTCTCCCCATGTCAATAGGGCTGTGTCCTCGTCTGATATCATACTGTAGACATTATGTTTCTCCCCATGTCAATAGGGCTGTTTCCTCGTCTGATATCATACTGTAGACATTCTGTTTCTCCCCATGTCAATAGGGCTGTGTCCTCGTCTGATATCATACTGTAGACATTCTGTTTCTCCCCATGTCAATAGGGCTGTGTCCTCGTCTGATATCATACTGTAGACATTCTGTTTCTCCCCATGTCAATAGGCTTGTGTCCTCGTCTGATATCATACTGTAGACATTCTGTTTCTCCCCATGTCAATAGGGCTGTGTCCTCGTCTGATATCATACTGTAGACATTCTGTTTCTCCCCATGTCAATAGGCTTGTGTCCTCGTCTGATATCATACTGTAGACATTCTGTTTCTCCCCATGTCAATAGGGCTGTGTCCTCGTCTGATATCATACTGTAGACATTCTGTTTCTCCCCATGTCAATAGGGCTGTGTCCTCGTCTGATATCATACTGTAGACATTCTGTTTCTCCCCATGTCAATAGGGCTGTGTCCTCGTCTGATATCATACTGTAGACATTCTGTTTCTCCCCATGTCAATAGGGCTGTGTCCTCGTCTGATATCATACTGTAGACATTCTGTTTCTCCCCATGTCAATAGGGCTGTGTCCTCATCTGATATCATACTGTATACATTCTGTTTCTCCCCATGTCAATAGGGCTGTGTCCTCGTCTGATATCATACTGTAGACATTCTGTTTCTCCCCATGTCAATAGGGCTGTGTCCTCGTCTGATATCATACTGTAGACATTCTGTTTCTCCCCATGTCAATAGGGCTGTGTCCTCATCTGATATTATACTGTAGACATTCTGTTTCTCCCCATGTCAATAGGGCTCTGTCCTCGTCTGATATCATACTGTAGACATTCTGTTTCTCCATTGCCTCAGGAAGATAATTAATTCCATCCCTCTCCTCTTCATCTTTAGTCATCCTATAGTCATTATGTCTCTACCTGTCCCACTCTGCTCCTGAAGAAACCCCTTGACTTTGATTCATCATCTGCATTGGACTTAATGAGAAGTCATTCACATATCTGGTCACAGTGGTTAGATCAATCGATGATGGACGGCCAATTGGCAGAAATACCCAAAAAACTGGATTGATATCATCTGCTTACTGTGTAATAGTATATTTTCAGTGGTGCAGGAAGTTACATTTTATGTGACTATATCGCCGTCTGAGTTGGAGAGGTAAGGTGAACCCAATGACTGAGATAGTGTGCCTCTGTATGTAAAGTAGATTCTATAAACATGTGATAGGTCAATCAGTAATATTTTCATTATACACATACTGTGGACACACCTACAACAGACATCGTACACACATCTAGTCTCAAAGACTAGATGTAACATAGTAAATGTAAATCCAGGACACTCAGGTTAGTATTACAGTGAGGGAAAAAAGTATTTGATCCCACTGACAAAGAAATGATCAGTCTATAATTTGAATGGTAGGTTTATTTGAACAGTGAGAGACAGAATAACAACAAAAAAATCCAGAAAAACGCATGTCAAAAATGTTCTAAATTTATTAGCATTTTTGATTAGCATTTTAATGTTATTCTGTCTCTCACGGTTCAAATAAACCTCCCATTCAAATTATAGACTGATCATTTCTTTGTCAGTAACCATACCAAACGTACAAAATCAGCAGATGATCAAATAGTTTTTTCCCTCACTGTATATGTTACATTTGGTATGGTTACATAAGACAGAAGGTTACATGGCCCTTTCCTGCAGTCAAATGACCTAGTGGTCTCATGGGTGGAGTGTTATAAATATTTTTCAGAATGTGATAATTAATAAACATATAAAATATAAATTAAACGGACAATAATCCGGGGTTTATGATGTCTGTTAAAACCTGTTGAATCTAGGGGGCACTATTTTCATTTTTGGAAAAATAACGTTCCCAAAGTAAATGGGCTATTTTGTCAGGACAAGATGCTAGAATATGCATAAAATTGACAGCTTAGGATAGAAAACACTCTAAATTTTCCAAAACTGTAAAAATATTGTCTGTGAGTATAACAGAACTGATATTGCAGGCGAAAGCCTGAGAACAATCCAATCAGGAAGGGACTCTTATTTAGAAAGCTCTGCGTTCCTATGCGTCCCTATTGAGCAGTGAATGAGATATCAACCAGATTCCTTTTTCTATGGCTTCCCTAATGTGTCTAGTGTCACAATACATAGTTTCAGGCTTTTATTTTGAAAAATGAGCCTGAACGTCAACATTGCGTCAGTGATCAGCTCGAGGCTCTCAGAGTGTTTTGTGCGTAAAAGACAAATGCGACCATTGTTTCTCTCTTTCCTACTAAGAAGCCACGTCTCACAGTTGATATATTATTGAATAGATATTTAAAAATCACCTTGATGATTGATTATAAACAACGTTTGCAATGTTTCTGTCAATATTATGGAGCTAATTTGGAATATTTTTCGGAGTTGTCATGACCGCAATTTCCGGCTGAATTCTCAGCCAAATATGAAGAACTAATGGAGTTATTTCGGCTACAAAAATAATATTTTGGGAAAAAAAGGAACATTTGCTATCTAACTGGGAGTCTCTTGAGTGAAAACATCCGAAGCTCATCAAAGGTAAATGATTTCATTTGACTTTTCTGATTTTCGTGACTAGGTTGCCTGCTGCTAGCTAGGTATAATGCTATGCTAGGCTATTGATAAACTTACACAAATGCTTGTCTTGCTTTGGCTGTAAAGCATAATTTCAAAATCTGAGATGACAGGGTGATTAACTTCTTCGATATAGGGGGCGCTCTTTTAATTTTTGGATGAAAAACGTTCCCGTTTTAAACAAGATATTTTGTCATGTAAAGATGCTCGACTATGCATATAATTGACAGCTTTGGAAGAAAACACTCTGACGTTTCCAAACCTGCAAAGATATTGTCTGTGAGTGCCACAGAACTGATGTTACAAGAAAAAACGCAGTTAAATATACAATCAGGAAGTGCCGCATTTTTTGAAACCGCCTCATGGCAATGACTCCTTATGTGGCTGTGGAGGAGCTAGGAGTCAGCTTACCTTTTCCACGTTTTCCCAAGGTGTCTGCAGCATTGTGACATATTTGTAGGCATATCATTGGAAGATTGACCCTAAGAGACTACATTTACCAGGTGGTCGCTTGGTGACCTCCGTTGCAATTATTGCGTAATCTCCAGCTGCAAGTATTTTTCTGTTTGCTACTGAGGAGAAACCCAACTGCTACGAAGGATTTATCATCGAATAGATATGTGAAAGACACCTTGAGGATGATTCTGAACAACGTTTGCCATGTTTCTGTCGATATTATGGAGTTAATTTGGAAAAAAGTTTGGCGTTGTAGTGCCTGCTGAAGGCTAGGCTTAATGCTATGCTAGGCTATCAATACTCTTACACAAATGCTTGTGTAGCTTTGGTTGAAAAGCATATTTTGAAAATCTGAGATGACAGTGTTGTTAACAAAAGGCTAAGCTTGTGTTTCAATATATTAATTTCATTTCATTTGCGATTTTCATGAATAGAAAAAGTTGCGTTATGATAATGCTTTATAGTTGAAGTATTTTTCTGTTGATTTCTCAGCCAAGCAGGATGAACATACGTGACATTTTTCGCCTACAAAAATATTATTTTTGGAAAAAAGGAACATTTGCTATCTAACTAACTAAGCATTATGCTATGCTAAACCTAGCGTTGGCTGTAACGCATATTTTGAAAATCTGAGATGGCAGTGTTGTTAACAAAAGGCTAAGCTTGTGTTTGAATATATTTATCTCATTTAATTTGCGATTTTCATGAATAGGAAACGTTGCGTTACGGTACTGTGCTTGAGGCTATGATTACGCTCCCGGATACGGGATTGCTCGTCGCTAGAGGTTAACAAAATGCTAAGCTGTGTTTCAATATATTTCCATTGTGATTTCATGAATATTAATATTTTATAGTAATAATTTACTAGCGTTATTTTCTAGCGTTATGCTAATTAGTGTCAGTTGATGACAATTCTCCTGGATCCGGGATGGGTAGATCCAAGACAACGGTTTGTTATATTTCAGTCTTCTGTGAAGTATATAACATGTAATATTGGAATGCAAATTCAAAATGTCATACATTTTAACTCTATATCTGACATGGTACAGGTGTCTTGCTTTTTTAAAGCCCATAACCATGTGTGTGAGGTGTAAACTTTTGTTTCAAAGTAGATTTGTTTAAGACTACCAAGAAACACCCTGTGAGACCCTGATTTAGCCCGCTGCAGTAAAAGGTTAAGGCAAAAACAAAAGTAGGGTATATTGGTCGATTGGTGGATGGGTGGATTAGTGCATGAGACACGAGCATCTAGCAAGCCAAAGGTTTTATGATTCCATCACGGACAACTTTAGAATTTTAGATAATTAGCAACTTTGTAACTACATACTACTTTTGTTAGCTAACCCTAACATGAACCCTAACCTTATCCCCTAACCCCTAGCCGAGCTAACGTTAGCGTGAGACACCTAGCTAACGTTAGCCACAACAAATTGGAATTCAAATCAAATGAAATGTTATCTGTCACATGCTTTGTAAACAACAGTGAAATGCTTCCTTTTACAAGCACTTCCCAACAATGCAAAGAAAAAAATTATACAACATAATTTAACCATTTAAAAATAATAACACCAGGAATACATACTTGGTAGTTATCTGAGTTGATGTGCAGGGGTACATAGTAACATATAGTAACATATCATACATTCTGCAAATTTGTAACATGTTGTATGAATTGTAATTTGTAACATTTAATATGAAATGGATGATGGACAACCACAAATATATGCAAAGCATACAAAACGTATTATGTCATACTAATTAGATTTACATTTACTATTTTACATCTACCCCTGAGTCAGGTTGCACCAACACACCATACACACACCAGTACATATGAAAAGAAAAACATTCTGTTAGGAGTTTATTCATTGATTTATTCTGGCCTATAATGCCTGTCTTCCTCCCTGAATGCCATAATGTGCCCACTTTACCTTTCTTTGTGGCTCCTTCCTGGTGAATTGACTCTTAAATGTTTGGCCCTGGCCTTTTCAGCACCATTGGTGTCCTCCATCTGCAGTGTGGCCTGCCTGGCAGACATCAGCAGCCTGTCAGCACATCTCACATATACACAGCACTGCTTAGCTAGAGATCCACACAGCACAGAACGGTGCATCTAGCTTACTGTAGAGAGGCTACTCACAGCACAGTACAGTCCATCTAGCTCACTGTAGAGAGGCTACTCACAGCACAGTACAGTCCATCTAGCTTACTGTAGAGAGGCTATTCACAGCACAATACAGTCCATGTAGCTTACTGTAGAGAGGCTACTCACAGCACAATAAAGTCCATCCAGCTCACTGTAGAGAGGCTACTCACAGCACAGTACAGTCCATCTAGCTTACGGTAGAGAGGCTACTCACAGCACAGTACAGTCCATCTAGCTTACTGTAGAGAGGCTACTCACAGCACAGTACAGTCCATCTAGCTTACGGTAGCGAGGCTACTCACAGCACAGTACAGTCCATCTAGCTTACTGTAGAGAGGCTACTCACAGCACAGTACAGTCCATCTAGCTTACTGTAGAGAGGCTACTCACAGCACAATACAGTCCATCTAGCTTACTGTAGAGAGGCTACTCACAGCACAGTACAGTCCATCTAGCTTACTGTAGAGAGGTTACTCACAGCACAATACAGTCCATCTAGCTTACTGTAGAGAGGCTACTCACAGCACGAATACAGTCCATCTAGCTTACTGTAGAGAGGCTACTCACAGCACAGTACAGTCCGTCTAGCTTACTGTAGAGAGGCTACTCAGAGCACAATACAGTCCATCTAGCTTACTGTAGAGAGGCTACTCACAGCACAATACAGTCCATCCAGCTCACTGTAGAGAGGCTACTCACAGCACAGTACAGTCCATCTAGCTTAAGGTAGAGAGGCTACTCACAGCACAGTACAGTCCATCTAGCTTACTGTAGAGAGGCTACTCACAGCACAATACAGTCCATCTAGCTTACTGTAGAGAGGCTACTCACAGCACAGTACAGTCCATCTAGCTCACTGTAGAGAGGCTACGCACAGCACAATACAGTCCATCTAGCTTACTGTAGAGGCTACTCACAGCACAGTACAGTCCATCTAGCTTACTGTAGAGAGGCTACTCACAGCACAGTACAGTCCATCTAACTTACTGTAGAGAGGCTACTCACAGCACAGTACAGTCCATCTAGCTTACTGTAGAGAGGCTACTCACAGCACAATACAGTCCATCCAGCTCACTGTAGAGAGGCTACTCACAGCACAGTACAGTCCATCTAGCTTACGGTAGAGAGGCTACTCACAGCACAGTACAGTCCATCTAGCTTACGGTAGCGAGGCTACTCACAGCACAGTACAGTCCATCTAGCTTACTGTAGAGAGGCTACTCACAGCACAGTACAGTCCATCTAGCTTACTGTAGAGAGGCTACTCACAGCACAGTACAGTCCATCTAGCTTACTGTAGAGAGGCTACTCACAGCACAGTACAGTCCATCTAGCTTACTGTAGAGAGGCTACTCACAGCACAATACAGTCCATCCAGCTTACTGTAGAGAGGCTACTCACAGCACAGTACAGTCCAGTTAGCTTACTGTAGAGAGGCTACTCACAGCACAATACAGTCCATCCAGCTTACTGTAGAGAGGCTACTCACAGCACAGTACAGTCCAGTTAGCTTACTGTAGAAAGGCTACTCACAGCACAGTACAGTCCATCTAGCTTACTGTAGAGAGGCTACTCACAGCACAGTACAGTTCATCTAGCTTACTGTAGAGAGGCTACTCACAGCACAGTACAGTCCATCTAGCTTACGGTAGAGAGGCTACTCACAGCACAGTACAGTCCATCTAGCTTACTGTAGAGAGGCTACTCACAGCACAGTACAGTCCATCTAGCTTACGGTAGCGAGGCTACTCACAGCACAGTACAGTCCATCTAGCCTACTGTAGAGAGGCTACTCACAGCACAGTACAGTCCATCTAGCTTACGGTAGCGAGGCTACTCACAGCACAGTACAGTCCATCTAGCTTACTGTAGAGAGGCTACTCACAGCACAGTACAGTCCATCTAGCTTACTGTAGAGAGGCTACTCACAGCACAGTACAGTCCATCTAGCTTACTGCAGAGAGGCTACTCACAGCACAATACAGTCCATCCAGCTTACTGTAGAGAGGCTACTCACAGCACAGTACAGTCCATCTAGCTTACTGTAGAGAGGCTACTCACAGCACAATACAGTCCATCCAGCTTACTGTAGAGAGGCTACTCACAGCACAGTACAGTCCAGTTAGCTTACTGTAGAGAGGCTACTCACAGCACAATACAGTCCATCCAGCTTACTGTAGAGAGGCTACTCACAGCACAGTACAGTCCAGTTAGCTTACTGTAGAAAGGCTACTCACAGCACAGTACAGTCCATCTAGCTTACTGTAGAGAGGCTACTCACAGCACAGTACAGTTCATCTAGCTTACTGTAGAGAGGCTACTCACAGCACAGTACAGTCCATCTAGCTTACGGTAGAGAGGCTACTCACAGCACAGTACAGTCCATCTAGCTTACTGTAGAGAGGCTACTCACAGCACAGTACAGTCCATCTAGCTTACGGTAGCGAGGCTACTCACAGCACAGTACAGTCCATCTAGCCTACTGTAGAGAGGCTACTCACAGCACAGTACAGTCCATCTAGCTTACGGTAGCGAGGCTACTCACAGCACAGTACAGTCCATCTAGCTTACTGTAGAGAGGCTACTCACAGCACAGTACAGTCCATCTAGCTTACTGTAGAGAGGCTACTTACAGCACAATACAGTCCATCTAGCTTACTGTAGAGAGGCTACTCACAGCACAGTACAGTCCAGTTAGCTTACTGTAGAGAGGCTACTCACAGCACAATACAGTCCATCTAGCTTACTGTAGAGAGGCTACTCACAGCACAATACAGTCCATCTAGCTTACTGTAGAGAGGCTACTCACAGCACAGTACAGTCCGTCTAGCTTACTGTAGAGAGGCTACTCAGAGCACAATACAGTCCATCTAGCTTACTGTAGAGAGGCTACTCACAGCACAATACAGTCCATCCAGCTCACTGTAGAGAGGCTACTCACAGCACAGTACAGTCCATCTAGCTTAAGGTAGAGAGGCTACTCACAGCACAGTACAGTCCATCTAGCTTACTGTAGAGAGGCTACTCACAGCACAATACAGTCCATCTAGCTTACTGTAGAGAGGCTACTCACAGCACAGTACAGTCCATCTAGCTCACTGTAGAGAGGCTACCCACAGCACAATACAGTCCATCTAGCTTACTGTAGAGAGGCTACTCACAGCACAGTACAGTCCATCTAGCTTACTGTAGAGAGGCTACTCACAGCACAGTACAGTCCATCTAACTTACTGTAGAGAGGCTACTCACAGCACAGTACAGTCCATCTAGCTTACTGTAGAGAGGCTACTCACAGCACAATACAGTCCATCCAGCTCACTGTAGAGAGGCTACTCACAGCACAGTACAGTCCATCTAGCTTACGGTAGAGAGGCTACTCACAGCACAGTACAGTCCATCTAGCTTACGGTAGCGAGGCTACTCACAGCACAGTACAGTCCATCTAGCTTACTGTAGAGAGGCTACTCACAGCACAGTACAGTCCATCTAGCTTACTGTAGAGAGGCTACTCACAGCACAGTACAGTCCATCTTAGCTTACTGTAGAGCTTACTGTAGCTACTCCATCAGCACAGTACAGTCCATCTAGCTTACTGTAGAGAGGCTACTCACAGCACAATACAGTCCATCCAGCTTACTGTAGAGAGGCTACTCACAGCACAGTACAGTCCAGTTAGCTTACTGTAGAGAGGCTACTCACAGCACAATACAGTCCATCCAGCTTACTGTAGAGAGGCTACTCACAGCACAGTACAGTCCATCCAGGTTACTGTAGAGAGGCTACTCACAGCACAGTACAGTCCATCCAGCTTACTGTAGAGAGGCTACTCACAGAACAGTACAGTCCAGTTAGCTTACTGTAGAGAGGCTACTCAGAGCACAATACAGTCCAGTTAGCTTACTGTAGAGAGGCTACTCACAGCACAATACAGTCCAGTTAGCTTACTGTAGAGAGGCTACTCACAGCACAGTACAGTCCAGTTAGCTTACTGTAGAGAGGCTACTCACAGCACAATACAGTCCAGTTAGCTTACTGTAGAGAGGCTACTCACAGCACAGTACAGTCCAGGTAGCTTACTGTAGAGAGGCTACTCACAGCACAATACAGTCCAGTTAGCTTACTGTAGAGAGGCTACTCACAGCACAGTACAGTCCAGTTAGCTTACTGTAGAGAGGCTACTCACAGCACAATACAGTCCAGTTAGCTTACTGTAGAGAGGCTACTCACAGCACAATACAGTTCAGTTAGCTTACTGTAGAGAGGCTACTCACAGCACAATACAGTCCAGTTAGCTTACTGTAGAGAGGCTACTCACAGCACAGTACAGTCCAGTTAGCTTACTGTAGAGAGGCTACTCACAGCACAATACAGTCCAGTTAGCTTACTGTAGAGAGGCTACTCACAGCACAATACAGTCCAGTTAGCTTACTGTAAAGAGGCTACTCACAGCACAATACAGTCCAGTTAGCTTACTGTAGAGAGGCTACTCACAGCACAGTACAGTCCATCTAACTTACTGTAGAGAGGCTACTCACAGCACAGTACAGTCCAGTTAGCTTACTGTAGAGAGGCTACTCACAGCACAATACAGTCCAGTTAGCTTACTGTAGAGAGGCTACTCACAGCACAGTACAGTCCAGTTAGCTTACTGTAGAGAGGCTACTCACAGCACAATACAGTCCAGTTAGCTTACTGTAGAGAGGCTACTCACAGCACAATACAGTCCAGTTAGCTTACTGTAAAGAGGCTACTCACAGCACAATACAGTCCAGTTAGCTTACTGTAGAGAGGCTACTCACAGCACAGTACAGTCCATCTAACTTACTGTAGAGAGGCTACTCACAGCACAATACAGTCCAGTTAGCTTACTGTAGAGAGGCTACTCACAGCACAGTACAGTCCAGTTAGCTTACTGTAGAGAGGCTACTCACAGCACAATACAGTCCAGTTAGCTTACTGTAAAGAGGCTACTCACAGCACAATACAGTCCAGTTAGCTTACTGTAGAGAGGCTACTCACAGCACAGTACAGTCCATCTAACTTACTGTAGAGAGGCTACTCACAGCACAGTACAGTCCAGTTAGCTTACTGTAAAGAGGCTACTCACAGCACAGTACAGTCCAGTTAGCTTACTGTAGAGAGGCTACTCACAGCCATGAAATACAGCAGCCATGCAGACTATTCACTGCATGAAAGTGTTTTTTAACGTAACATTTTTAAGAACTTATACCATGCTTATTCACCTGAGTCTGTACAAATACTGTATATTCCTGTGATGATTTGTCACTGTGATATTTAACATGATTGACCCTGTGTAATTAGATGGTATTTCCTTTTTTCTTTATAAAATGTTCTAATTTCTGGAGCATAGCGAAAGAGAGGGCTGGTCAGTGCCACCCGGGTCCTGGGCATCTGAACTGGCATCTGCTGCAGCCGGGAGCAGCTCAGCGGTCGCCCTGTCCTCACCATTGGCCGACACCAACCCGCACTCTCAAATGTCTGTCACACCCAGCATCCTGCACAGTTAATTGTGAATTGGACTGCGCTGCCCAGGCCCCTCTCAGTAAGCAGCCCCTAATGACAGGCAGAGAGACAACTACACATGTTCTCCTCTCTCCCTCTGGAGGACGCTACAGATAACGGGCCATGCAGACACTGCCCTGTCACAAACCTGTCAGCAGACAGACTGTCAGACAGCAAAACAGCCCAGGCCCAACACGTGGGCCCTATCACAGGTGCACCGGTGATAATCCCTCCCTTCCTCCACCCTGCTCTGCTCTGTCTCCTGCTCTGCCGAGCCTGCTGCAAGGATTCACTAACACTTTATTCTAATGCCTCACTGTGGCCAGTTCATTATCAACAAACCAAAGAGACATATTGGACATGTTTAGATTCAGAAAATCCAGCAAGTAATCCCCCAAAATGCAAATTATCCAGCCAGAGTAGTGATTTTACCAGTTCAGTTGTTAGTCTCTATAATAATCAAATCGAAAATAGTCCACAGAGAAAACCACAAAATGTATTATAGATCTTAGAAATAGCCTTTCACACTTTGGTTCTTGGAAGTCAATAGTCCACACAAAGGAAACTTCTGCTGGTGATCAATACAATATCCCATTGAGAAAGCTATCCTTTGGAAAAGTTTTCATAATGAAAACCTAGGCTTTTAAAACAGTTTTCTACTGTAGTTACCAAACACTTCTGACCATGACATAAAGATGACTTCTGCACTTTGACACACCCACTACCTATTTCATTCAAATCAGGAAGTGACTATGGTTGTGGCTAGGGAGTGACTGGGGCAGAGCCCACAGCTGATCAGCGGAGGATTCTCAGAGGAGGAAGGGGAGGGCCATCCTCCTCAGTGAATTTAATAAAAATAAACATTTTAAATCATTTAAAAAGTTATCCTTTTTAGATAAAACATATAGTAAATATATTCACGTCATCAAATAAATGATTAAAACACACTGTTTTGCAATGAAGGTCTGCAGTAGCCTCAACAGCACTCTGTAGGATAGCACCATGGTGTAGCCTGAGGACAGCTAGCTTCCGTCCTCCTCTGGGTACATTGTCTTCAATACAAAACCTAGGAGGCTCATGGTTCTAACCCCCTTCCATAGACTTACACAGTAACCCATCAGAGCTCTTGCAGCATGAATTGACATGTTGTCCACCCAATCAAAGGATCAGATAATTAATCTAGTCCTGAAAGCATAAGCTAGCTACAGCTAGCTCATCAAAATGTGATGAGTAGCTGACTCAAAGAGAGAAAAGGACAATAGTTTAACAGTTTTGTACAAATGAATTTATCCAAAATGAAGGAGAAGCAAGAGTGAGAAATATTTCGCCATTCTTTTCACTTTCAGTATCACTTTCTTAGCTAGCAAATGCAGTTAGCTAGTTTAGCCTACTCAAACACCCTGCTCAAACAGAGGTATCCTATGTTAGCTTTTGGTTTGACTATTTAATTGCCACAGGGTCCCGCCGGTGTAACTGCTTACTTACTATACACTGTAACGTTACAGAATGATTGTAGTGCATTAAAGTGCACAAGCAAAGGGAAAAGGTGTGAAGAGGAGAGCGCATAGATCCGAGATGGAATACAATGTGGCTGCTATGTGGCTGCTATAAAAGTTAACTGTGTTTACGCGTGATCAGGGGTGTATTCATTCTGCCGATTCTGTGGAAAAACATTTCTTAAAGGGAAGCAAACAGAACGAAACAGGGATAAACATACCGGAATTTGTCCAATAGAAACTTTTGTTTGCAACTGTTGGACTAATGATTACACCCTAGATCAGCTAGATGCAAGGCGGTATTGCATGTGTCACTATCTGTCCATGGGTCACTGTCTGTCACCTAAAAAAAAAGAATATCTCGATCTATGTGCACCTACGTTGTTAATTCACAGGCTAGGTTGTAGCAACCTCATGATGTGTATAGGACAACATTTGAGGATCATGTAAGAAGCCTAAAGTTATCACTTTTACATTGAACTGGGTGAATTAAATATGAATGACAGTCATCCAATATGCTGTAATAGAAATAAGGCCATGCTCATGAAAAAACAATATTTTCCTCCCTCATCTTAAATGGCAGTGACTGCCACTGCAGCCTATGCACATCTCAAGGAACCATGGAACCTAGTGGGTTACAGATGAATAATAATAATCATACAATAAAAGCACATGCCTTGACACTAGACGGGCTATAAAAAAGTGGTCAGATGAAGCAGATGCTAAACTACAGGACTGTTTTGCTATCACAGACTGGAACATGTTCCAGGATTCCTCCGGTGGCATTGAGGAGTACACCACATCAGGCACTGGCTTTATCAATAAGTGCATCGAGGACATCGTCCCCACAGTGACTGTACGTACATACCCCAACCAGAAGCCATGGATTGCAGGCAACATCCGCACTGAGCTAAAGCGTAGAGCTGTCGCTTTCAAGGAGCGGGACTCTAACCCGGAAGCGTATAAGAAATCCCGCTATGCCCTCTGATGAACCATCAAGCAGACAAAGCGTCAATACAGGACTAAGATCAAATTGTACTACACCAGCTCTGACGTTCATCTGACGTGGCAGGGCTTGCAAACTATTACAGACTGTGATCAAGACAAAGGAGATGATGGTGGACTACAGGAAAAGGAGGACCGAGCACGCCTCCATTCTCATCGATGGGGCTGTAGTATAGCAGGTTGAGAGCTCCTCAAGTTCCTCGGCGTCCACATCACCAACAAACTAACATGGTTCAAGCACACCAAGACAGTCGTGAAATGGGCAGGACAAAACCTAATCCCCCTTCATGAGACTGAAAAGATTTAGCATGTGTCCTCAGATCCTCAAAAGGTTTTACAGCTGCACCACCGAGAGCATCCTGACGGGTTGCATCACTGCCTGGTATGGCAACTGCTCAGCCTCCGAATGCAAGGCAGTACAGAGGGTAGTGCGTACTGCCCAGTACATCACCGGGGCCAAGCTTCCTGCCATCCAGGACCTCTATACCAGGTGGTGTCAGAAGAAGGCCCTAACAATGGTCAAAGACTCCAGCCACCCAGGTCATAGACTGTTCTCTCTGCTATTGTAGTCATAGACTGTTCTCTATGCTACTGTTCTCTCTGCTACTGTTCTCTCTGCTACTGTTCTCTCTGCTATTGTAGTCATAGACTGTTCTCTCTGCTATTGTAGTCATAGACTGTTCTCTCTGCTATTGTACGGAAAGTGCTACCGGAGCGCCAAGTCTAGGTCCAAGAGGCATCTAAACAGCTTCTACCACCAAGCCATAAAACTCCTGAACAGCTAATCAAATGGCTACCCAGACTATTTGCATTGCCCCCCCCCTTCTATGCTGCTGCTACTCTCTGTTATTATCTATGCATGGTCACTTTAATAACTCTGTACATATTACCTCAATTACCTCGACACTGGTGCCCACGCACAATGACTCTGTACCGGTACCCCCTGTATATCGCCCCGCTATTGTTATTTACTGCTGCTCTTGAATTATTTGTTTTTTTTTATCTCTTACTTTTTAATTTTAATTTAAATGTTCTTAAAACTGCATTGTCGGTTAAGGGCTTGTAAGTAAGCATTTCACTGTAAATTATTCACCTGTGGATATTCGACACATGTGACAAATACAATTTGATGGTGTCTATCCAGTCGTTTTTTACCTCAGTCCGTTTCACTGACTTCCTCCTCTGGTTAGGAAGACTCTGCAGGTGTGTGTGGAGTCAATGAAGGATACTCCTGGTAGTGTAATAGACCTGAGCACAGACGTATGGAACACATGTGATAATATCTCCTCATAGGAGCCCAAATGAGCCATTACAACAGCTAATCTGAGAGGCACACTCCATTCAGCTCTCCATCTGCCAGCCGTGTCTCTAGGTGCCGCTTGCTAGGTTTCTCCTGAACACAGCACAGCCATACAGGGGCCAGATGGAATACACACCATTAAGACTCATCCATCGGCAATAGGTAGTTGGAATGGAGAGGGAAGAGGACTGTCTAGAGGCAGTGAGATTATGCAAGTAGAAAGACCAGGTGAAAGCATTGAACAGATTCTCTCAACTCAACACTAACTTCAACATACTGTTTGTGTAAGTAATCAAGTATTTATTTTATTCACTTGGCTGTTGATGACTTGGACCCCTATGCTTGGTCGTGTAAGCATGTGGTGCTAACACATCCACCACAGAGATACACCAGTAAACGTCCTGGCCCCTCTCATGCTCTCCTCTCCTACCACCACTACAATCTCCCAGCTCTATCCCACCCAAAGAGGTGGAAAGGGGAGCGAGCAAAAGGGGTGATAGGGAGGGAGAGAAGCAGTTTGTGCTGCCGTCTACCTCTGGGTGAAGAAGACATACAACATTAATGGTATCCTTTAACATCTCCTTAACCCCAATCCCCCTAGCCCCTAGCCCTACCCCCTCTCCAGCCCGCTGCCCCCAAACCCACTCCACCCCCCAGGCGTTGCTCCCCAGGGTCCTGTTTGTTTCCCTGCCAGGGGCACAGGCGGCGGAACACTGATGAGGTGCTCAGGCCACCGTGAAATGCACCATAACATGCCAGCGCGGGGGCCTGGTGAGATTGCCGTATTTACTTTTTAATCTGGCAGCCCTAATACATGCGATAAAAACTTTGTCACATTAGATGGTGACAGATGGGCCTGGAGATATTATTAGTGGTCTGGGGGGGTGGGAGGAGTGTGACTGGGGGTGGAGGGGGCGAGAAGCAATGCCCCCAATCACAATAATTTTTCATCACCTCAATTACATTGTTGAGTGCGTTTCGGCAGCAGCAGGTGCACACTTGACCTGCTGCTAGGAAGAGAAAAGGGAAACATATACATTTAAAGATAAAATGAGGTGCCCTTGGTCTCCCATCCTGCTGACTATTCTTCTGCCATCTCTCCAAACTGATGGAAGCCCGGTTTAAATGAAGTCTAAATCTTATTTAGATAAGGGAACTGAACTGCTGCCCACCCGGGACTCATGCATCATTGTTTGTTCCAGATGGAAGGGGGGTTTGGGAGCAGTGACTGGCGTTTGTAAGCTTTATATTCTGCAACTGATGGAATAACATGTACATGTGTGAGCTGGGAGATCACATGAAAAACATATCTATCGTTGTGCACATCAATTAGTGTAGATTTGAGGTGTATAAATATATATACCAAATGACAGGAGTCACCTGCTAATCAAATTTTATTTCAATAATTTTATTTGTGCCTGTGTGTGTGTGCATGTCTGTGAGTGAGTGATGCACCTCACAGAAGAGGCTGGTGGGAGGAGCTATAGGAGGATGGACGGGCTTATTGTAATGGCTGTAATGGAATTAATGGAACGTACCAAACACATCAAACATATGAAAACCACATTTGACTCTGTTCCATTGATTCCATTCCAGCCATTACAATGAGCATGTCCTCCTATAGCTCCTCCCACCAGCCTCCACTGGTACCTCACCACTGTTTGTGCTATTGTTCACTCACAACACCAAGCCTGCCTCAAATAGCATAAGTTTACCAATTGTTTTTTCCACCTTAATTGTTGTCGAAATTAAAAAAGAGTGTTTGTGACATGAATATTGATGTAATGAGCAAGTCTGAGAAGAGAGCAGCTGCCTGCCGAGGCTGTGGGCCTGCGCTCCGCTCTGCTCGCGTCATTAGGAGCTCAGAGCCTCCCTCCCGGCCTCCACGCTAGCGTAAGCCACTAATGAAAATAATGTAGTCACAGATCTCATTTTTCAGGCAATTCTTGTGTAAACTGGAGATTTTCCAGTGTACGCACTGTGGAACAGGGGCTCCTCCATAAATCAGCCAGCTCTGCCGCTCTGCCGTGTGCTGCCTTCTGAGAGGGGGTTCTGAGCACACGCTAACCACACAGACATATGCTGCAGCAAAGCAGAATCTGCACAGGCACAGGGCCAGTCACAGCACCTACACCTGTCTCACACACGCAAACACACCAACCCTCTCTCCACATCACATCCTCCCCCTCTCTATCCATCTCAACCTTGTTGTCCATCTGCCCAACCCCCACCCTCTCTCCATATAACCCACTCTCAAACGTTCCCTCCGACCCCCAGGCAAAGCAGCTAGCGACGCCTGCGTGCAAGCCACTGAAATGGGTCATTTTTTAATTAAATATAATATTAATTACTGCGTGCATCATTAACGGTATGTGAGATTTGACTAATTAGTGTAATAGTTTTGGAGTCACGCTCATTAAATATGAAAATTACAGCCGTAGAAAGGATTGGTTGCGTGATCAATCTTGTATGGACAGAGAGGAAATGATTTAGAGAATAGCTTTTATTGTTCAATTAACTCCATTACAACCTGGCAGACAGAAATAAAGAGAGCAGGGAATTTGGTCTGCCTTGAGAGTTTCACAGATGTGGTGCCTTTGGCTGGTGGCTCTCCCTCCCTTTCAAATGCAATCTTTTCCATTTAACCAGATGAGACACTTGCCAAAGCACACAGTCCTATCCAGAGAAGGCCCAGCCCAACGTCCAGTCAATTAGGACAGCTGCTAAATGGACTTGTTGATCATTTCACATAACACGTTTAGAGTTCAGGTCAGTTGTTCTGACTCTCATTTCAAAACCCATTTCTGAGTGATTCATTCCAAAAAGAAAAATAGAACAAATATACATATCCTCCAGCATAAAATGATGACTTCTATTAATATGATGTCAATAGGTATGAGTGAATTGAGGGAGCCAAGCCAAAGAGATAACAGAGAGGAATAGCCACAGGAGAGATTTCTGCCCATCTTCAACTCACCAGCCTCTGTTCAGGCTGGAGCTGGAGGAAAGGAGCTGTCCATTCAGCACCACTATAATGCAAGTACATGAGAATTTCACAAATCTCTAAAATAAGACTGTGAAACATTACTGGAGTATGGATGGCCTCCAAGGTGTGTCACTGGCCAGTGAGCTCCATGCCTTGTTTGTCCATATCAGGTTGTCTGTCATATGCTCTGGTAAACAGGCTGGCTGGGACCATGGCCAGACAGGCCAGTGTGTGTGTTAGTGACCCTGGGCTGTTTAGATTGCCTGAAGTGTGTTGGTTTAGCATTTGAAAGCTGTGAAAATAAACGTGTTTGCTGTACATCCAGTCTGTCCAGGTGTTCTACCATATTTGGAGCCTGACGCTGGATGGTATACACTCTGTTGTGTTGATCACTATGGCATCTGAGAGCAGGAAGCACCCCTGGTAACATGAATGTGTGGGCTACTGGCGGTCCAGAAGAATAAACAATTAAGACCTCTTCAAATGATAGTGCTTCAATTCAGACTTAAAAAAGAGTCATTGTGGAAGCAATCTTATTCATATCTTTTTGGGCTTGCAAATCTTTTTTTTGGACAGTTGGGTAATGCTCAATGTGTTGAAGTGAATTTTGGTGAAGTTCTAACTATTGAACATATTGAATCGTCCCTGATATTCCTCTTTCCGTAAAGTGAGACTGCATTGTTCACGGCCTTGTAGCTCTGGGGCACTTTTGACGGCCTCCTCTTGTTTACATGCATATCATAAACATTTCCTCCTCTTGTTTACATGCATATCATAAACATTTCCTCCTCTTGTTTACATGCATATCATAAACATTTCCTCCTCTTGTTTACATGCATATCATAAACATTTCCTCCTCTTGTTTACATGCATATCATAAACATTTCCTCCTCTTGTTTACATGCATATCATAAACATTTCCTCCTCTTGTTTACATGCATATCATAAACATTTCCTCCTCTTGTTTATATACATATCATAAACATTTCCTCCTCTTGTTTACATGCATATCATAAACATTTCCTCCTCTTGTTTACATGCATATCATAAACATTTCCTCCTCTTGTTTACATGCATATCATAAACATTTCCTCCTCTTGTTTACATGCATATCATAAACATTTCCTCCTCTTGTTTACATGCATATCATAAACATTTCCTCCTCTTGTTTACATGCATATCATAAACATTTCCTCCTCTTGTTTATATACATATCATAAACATTTCCTCCTCTTGTTTACATGCATATCATAAACATTTCCTCCTCTTGTTTACATACATACCATAAACATTTCCTCTTCTTGTTTATATACATACCATAAACATTTCCTCCTCTTGTTTATATACATACCATAAACATTTCCTCCTCTTGTTTATATACATACCATAAACATTTCCTCCTCTTGTTTATATACATACCATAAACATTTCCTCCTCTTGTTTATATACATACCATAAACAATTCCTCCTCTTGTTTATATACATACCATAAACATTTCCTCCTCTTGTTTATATACATACCATAAACATTTCCTCTTCTTGTTTATATACATACCATAAACATTTCCTCCTCTTGTTTATATACATATCATAAACATTTCCTCCTCTTGTTTACATGCATATCATAAACATTTCCTCCTCTTGTTTATATACATACCATAAACATTTCATATAATACATTTTCCTCCTCTTGTTTATATACATACCATAAACATTTCCTCCTCTTGTTTATATACATACCATAAACATTTCATTCTCTTTGAATATATGCAATAATACTATCTCTAGCCTCTTGAATAAGAGCCCTCCATATTGTAATGCTAACCTCCGACTTCATGCGGGATAGCCAATACTTCATCACATTTAAAAAATATACAAATGTTTGTGTCCGGTGTCTCTTTAAAATGATTGCTCGTTTTGATCTGATTGATTTAGTGTGAGCACAAACAATTACTTTTCATCTTTATCAGTTAAAGGAATCGTCCCTTTTCATGGGTATCATTTATTACAAGTGGACAGCTCCTTGTTTATTCGAATTTCAAGCAGCATATCGCAGCGCTGATCTCCTGCAGTCTATATTTACATTTCAACTTCAGCTCAACAAGCTCAACAAACACACATAGCAGAGGCTGGCATCAGCAAGGATTTATTTTCATTCCACCTCAGCAGGCCAGACATAATGTAGAGATGCATACATTTCCAGGGCCAGTGGCAGAAGGAGCTGACCGGTGAGAGGCAGGGAGACGGAGGGAGTTTGACTAGACAGAGTGTCTGTGTTCGAGCTTTCAGGTGAGTGTCCATCATTCAGTGAGAACGGATGGGTTCATGGCCTCTGAAATCCATCCATGGCACGGGGTCTTCTCAGTGAATATAAATGTATGTGCCTGTGCCATGGCCAGGGCCGCTGTTGACAAGCCAACAGCTGTTAATTATGAATTGGCCTGTGGCGAGGGAGACAGGCTGGTGAATATGTAGAGCTGAAGGATTGGGCAGAACCCACAGAACACAAGTGTCAGACCCCCACTGCACCCAGAGTGGCAGGGGCTGCCCTGTGTGTCAATCACCAGACCTGACCCAGCCACCAGGGACAGCTTGAACTGGACACTGAAAACTACACTCTGGGTACCGTTTAAATCACCTGGCTTCAATTTCCTTTTTCTGTAAAAGCAGATCTAAACAGACAATAGTATTCTTACCCGGCAACCTTTGAGGTGTGGAGTCCTCTGGACAGATCTAGATGGATATGGTGAAGCGGAACAGCAGTCCTCCTTGTGTCTGGAACAGCTGTTGCCTATGGATGAATTTAGAGAAAAGGATTCATTTGCTCATTGCTGATTGGTGTAGTGGTCAGCCAATCATCACAATTATTCAACCCTTTGAGATAGCACCATGAATCTAGGGATCCTCAACAGCCTTTATCTGTCACCACTTAAAACCCCATATTTCTCCCAATAGCAGAACATGCAGGGAGCCTGGTGGTACAGTACAGCCACTCCCAAGCCCAGGGGTAACAGTGCCTATGCCTTTAACATGAGAAATATCTTCAGGAATTTTAATTAATTTTCCACTCTTAGCAGCTGAATCTACGCCCCCCCCCCCCAAGGACTTTTAATGAATTTCATCATTAATAAAATTAGACATTCAATTAGTCCCAAAATCCAGATTGCCAACTGTTTCATAACAGTCTTGGTCGGAATCCTTTTTTTCTGTTGTTAAGGTGGGGGGGAAAGAAAGTTAAAACTAATTTCATTAATCTAATTGTCATCACTTCAAACCATCTCTTAATTAGTACAAATTAATATGATTAATCAAAATAATGACAAAAACTCATTCAATTACAGGTTTTCAATGGCAAGTGGATGTGTTGGGGGTGATAGGGGTATAAAGGATTAGGGCGGGAGGCAGAGATGGCTGTATGGGACGGGATTGGTCCTGATTATTTCCATGACTGACAGGTTATCAATCACGGCCACACTTTTAATAACTGCTGGTTGAAAATTCAAAGGAAAGGCTGATCTTTGTTGCCTCCCTTCTCACAATTTAGGAAAGTCTATAATTTTTTTAAACTGGTATTATAACAACTTTTTTACTATAAATAAAGCGATCTTTACCACTGCTCTAGGTAGCACTTTCCCCCCTCTTTTCTCCACTCCCCCTCTCCACCCCCTCTCCATCTCTCTCTCTCACTTTCTCTCTCTCTCTCTTTCTCTCTCTCCACCCCCTCCCTCTCCACCCCCTCCATCTCTCTCTCTTTCTCTCTCTCCACCCCCTCTCCATCTCTCTCTCTTTCTCTCTCTCCACCCCCCTCCATCTCTCTCTTTCTCTCTCTCTTTCTATCTCTCCACCCCCTCTCCATCTCTCTCTCTTTCTCTCTCTCTTTCTCTCTCTCTTTCTATCTCTCCACCCCCTCTCCACCCCCTCCATCTCTCTCTCTTTCTCTCTCTCCACCCCCTCTCCATCTCTCTCTCTTTCTCTCTCTCCACCCCCTCTCCATCTCTCTCTCTTTCTCTCTCTCCACCCCCCCCCATCTCTCTCTTTCTCTCTCTCTTTCTATCTCTCCACCCCCTCTCCATCTCTCTCTCTTTCTCTCTCTCTTTCTCTCTCTCTTTCTTTCTCTCCACCCCCTCTCCATCTCTCTTTCTTTCTCTCTCTCTTTCTCTCTCTCTTTCTCTCTCTCCACCCCCCTCTCCACCCCCTCCATCTCTCTCTCTTTCTCTCTCTCCACCCCCTCTCCACCCCCTCCATCTCTCTCTCTTTCTCTCTCTCTTTCTCTCTCTCCACCCCCTCTCCACCCCCTCCATCTCTCTCTCTTTCTCTCTCTCTTTCTCTCTCTCCACCCCCCTCTCTCCCCCTCTTTCTTCTTTTCTATCTGAGAAACAAGGATCTGAAAGTCACCTGCTGTTTCAATATCCATCAGGACATCCGATCAAACCAAGCAGGAGAGCAGAAACATGTCACCATTTGTCACATGCCACTGGGGCACACAAGCCGAGCAGCAGGTACACCCTGGGGTGTGTGGGCCAGGGAGCTGGGGGAAAGATGCAGCTGTCAGTCCCAGGCAGGTCCCCTGTCCCCTGTCCCCTGGGACCAGCGACCAAGACGTCCCCTGTGATGCTTCTGGGCCGGACTGACCTGTGTTCCACCCATCTGGAGAGATGGGAGCTGATCAGCAGGCCCATCTAGAGTTGGTGACCCCCTGAAGAGGAGTCCCAGTAGTCCCTGGATAAGGTTCCCCAGGAAGAATGTTCAACTGTGCTCCTCAAGCTTACACCTCCTCATGGCATCTCCACAAAGAAAGGTGTAACTCCAATGGTACCTGGGTTCATACCCTGGTCCTCCTGGGTGAGGTGGTGGTTTCATGGGCAATCTGCAGGGAATAAACCTCCCACCCCTTGTAGAGTCAGCATTGTACTTTAGCATGGATAAATATATAATATCTCTCTGTCACACATGCCACATACAGATGTAGGATCTTCATTTGAGCCAGTTCGCTACAGCAGGAAAAATGTCCTGCAGCAACAGCAAATGTGAATTATTATGTGGATTATAATGAATGGACATTTTTGTAGGGTTTGACACATTTTTCATTAGGAAAAATGAAGTCTGAAATGTCAAAGTGGACATTATTAACTTTTTAAAGCTCAAATACACTACAAGTTTGCATCAACAAAAGAGGGATCAAATTAAGACCCTACATCTGTAGTATGCGCTCTCATACCCTAGGATACCCGTTGGACATATCTCACGCAGGAGTGGATTCATATTCGTTACTTATCTTCTGTATTTTAGGCTCAAGTTGACAGGCCTGTTGAAAGTCTGAAACCTTCTACACGACATGTCTAGATGTAAAAGTATACATTTCATGTCCCATATGTGTTCAGGTATTTTCATTCATACGTTTTCCATAATGCCAATATGGAAAGTCTACTGTAAATGATGCAAAGCCAGTCAACAGTGTCATATTTAAGGTATGCTGTGGCCACATGAGGAGGCATATGGAGATATTTCCTACACTCGCCACTGCCCCGTTCGGATATGTCAGTTGGGTCCTAATCATGCATTTTTCTGCATGGTGAGAGAGCTGAAGTATCGGTTCCGAGCCAGCCACTGTGCCCCCAATGCAATGCAATGTCTTTCAATAATACCACACAGTGGCTTTCAACCCTATCCTTATGGTTGTCATACCTTTTCATTCGAGTAGAGTGGGAGCCATGAAATGGGAGAAACCAGGGCTCAAATGGGGCATGTTTCAAGAACTAAGCCCACTCTCTCTCCATACACACACACACAGCCACCTCTCTCTCACCTCACACACCCCCGAGACAATGGCAAAAGGCTTCCATGTGCATAAAGTAGAAATAAACTGCAGTCCATATTTTCATTGGGGGAAAGTGAACCCAATTTACACAGTGCTCCATTTGAGAGGAGACCTCCAGTATACCCCTGCCAGTAATCTTGCCCAGATTCCCCCTTTGTGTCCTGCGTTACTGCTGAAATAAATAACCTTTCTCTACAATCAGTGTTGGGATCTTCACTTGAATTATCGGACCGTAGATAGCTCACTCATGATCTGCTTCTATATCCATTAACTATACTGGGAAGTGATTTATTGGTGAAAGGGAAGAAAGAAGAGATGGAGAAGAGGGAGAGAAAGAGTGGCTTCTGAAAGACAATATTGCCCTCTACTGGTTAGTAATGTTACCATCACTTCTTACGTTGAAATGCAGTACAAAGTACTTAGAATGAATAGGACCTTAATTTATGTCTGTGAAAGTTAACTGAAACCTCTAATCTCTGTATGAATACCAACTGTTTCTCACCCCACAATGTTCTATAATCCATCATGTTCTGTAACCAACCCAAAAGAGTAACTTCTCAGAGGGGCCTCGAATTGCCTCACACCGAACAACCATCATCTTGGAGACAGACAGATTTGAGAAAGAGATGGGAGTGGTTATACTAAAGCATTATCAAAAAGAGTCTGTCTGTGTTTCTCACAATACTATAGAGCTTCAGGGAGCATTGCTTGACTGAGGACTTCAACTCACAATCAACACAAGGGCCTGTGTGGTACCTATGGTGGGAAGAACAGAGCGTTCCATGATGGGCAGGGGCAGGGGCATGTGCTAGGGGTATATATCTGCATATATCCGCAACGCAAGCCAATACCCCCCCACCCCCTCCCCTCCCACCGGCCTTCCTCTCCTTCCCTCCCTCCCGGTCCCTCCCGGTCCCTCCCGGTCCCTCCTTCCCCACACTCCTGTGATGTGTCGTTACACGCTTGGCTGGTTCCTCTTCCATGACAGACTGTTACTTCCTGGAGCGGAAACACATTTGATTGTTAACATCTGGGCCATTACAATTGCAAACTAGGGCTCTGTACATCAATCAGGAAGTGATTTCAAAACAAAGAGACTGTCCTCCAATCAATCTATTGGGAAGCAGGGGCATTACATGCTCCTGCAATCCTGGCTAATTAGTGGGATAATGGGAATGAGATTTATGAATTTGCAGAGGAGAGTGGAGGTGCGAGGACACACTCAAATTAGCAGGGATGCACACCAGTCGCAATAAGCTGGATGAGCTTTTTGAAGTGTTGTTTTATATCAACTTTACTCCGCCTGTCCATCTCTCTTTCTCTATGCTGTGAAAACCACAGGCTGGTGTGACCGAGTTTAATGTGTTAACTAACATCAAATAGCTTCAAGAGGACTTCAAATAGAAAGTATATTTGATTTATTGAAATAATTCCTTCTTGAGTTGGATTGTCAGAACCATGTTAAACCTCTGCCATTACCATATCGCATTGTAGGGTTTTGTTATCTTACCTCTGGTGATCATCATTGCCATAGTGACAGACAGAGTAGATCCCAATACCTATTCCATCCATAATGAGTCCATTGAATTGGCTGTGAAGGCATTAGTTACAAACAGTGGCTCTGGGCTGTAGAGAACACTGACATATGGTGGTTTCTCAGATGCATAAACAGATGAGGAGAGAGTACAGTATCTACCTCCCTCCCTGATCCTGAACCTGGGTTTGTTTACTCCAAAACAGGTGGGGTAGAGGGCATGACCTCCAACCCCTATTGTCTGCTTGGCTTTCTCATACAATGAGAGGGGGGGGGACATTTAGAGGATCATTTTATACCATATAGCAGTTACTACAACAATTGTCAACATCGTAGAACCCAAAACCAGAGAGCAGTTTGTTATTCGTTGGCACATTTCCCTCACTGGCTGATCCAGCTGTAATGACAGTCACAGCAGAGTTGAGCTCTCTCAGGGCTAAATGAGTGTGTGACGGAGAGAGTGAGTGAGAGAGCGAGTTAGGCAGTGCATTGTCCCTTGTGCCACCCTGCGGGATGCCCTCCCTCCCCAGTGGCCACAGAGCCCTGACCTTGCCTGGCAGTGGGGTACATCACCCATTAAAGCTTTGCATTCTGATAAGGCCATTTCTTTTCCTTCCGCATCTCTGAATGTCATCTCTGAAATATGAAGTCATTAGGCGATATTAAAACAGTGCTGACAAACTAATTAACAGAAGACATTATACGGGATGGGCTCGATTAATCTGCTTTAATTGCTCTTTTAAATGGGGGCTCCAATTATAATGAATAAAGATTTACCGGTGATCACACAAAACTATGCCAAGGAGTGGCTGTCTGAAGGGCAGCCGAAAGTCAGCCTTCTCTATTCTCAAGTTTCCCTCCCTATGCTCCCTACGCCCTCCCAACATGAGTGTTCCAAAGAGCCCATATCTTGGAGGAAGAAATTGGAGATGCAGCATAATAACGGTCCCAGTGCCGCCACTTTGCTCCTATTGTCTCCAGTTCCTTTGCGTTTGCTCCCGGCTTTGTCTACCAGACCCAGTGTGAGGCGTGATGTGTATACGCTGTTTCATTACAGTAATATCAAAGGGATGTTGCACAGCACATACTGTACATAAATCAAAGCAATTCTGTAGACATTTCATAAATATGTGCAAATATCTCTGTTTTTCCCCTGCCCAAAATTGCAGCCATTGAATAGTTTGAGGCAAGAATGGCTGCTACAATTGTACAGGAGATTATGATTTTCAAGGTGATGAAATACATGCAGCTTCACATGATTTATTGGTTACCTCACAGTTAATATCTTATAATAGGGGAACATTTAAAAGTTTTGAGGACAGGCTCAGGTTCAGTATTGTGACTATTATGGACTATGGCACTTTCATTAACAACATGACTGTGTCACTATATTTCATATCAGATTGTTTAAATACGATAACATGTTAGGAGAATAATGCTGTATGCATGCTGTACTATCATATGTATAATCAACTGAAAATTCAAATGGCTTAAAGCTGGATCTTGTGCAATAGTCCCACCACCGTCTCTCTACAGCGTGTTACTTCAAAGGTCCACTAGATGACACTGTTTCTCTACTGAGTCTTTATTATGTCATTTTGTGAGGCTTAGTGATGATAATTATGCTTTCATTTGATTGTCATGCTTGATCTTCAACATTGTATAACATTTTGAAACATTCCCCTTTCCATTCACTTTCTCTGTTTTTATATATATATATATATATTTATATATTTACTCTATCGAAGTCTCAATAAAGATGTAGGCTACTATACCAGGTCATCACAATAACACAGTCCATGGCAGTTCCATCATGTAAATATAGGGGCATGTTTTCATTACATTGTTTCTCATATTCAACAAACAAGAATAGCTATCCCCCCATTGTCCCCCGTCTCAAAAATCAATGCGAACTCTTATTAGTATTTGGCAAAACAAAACAAATCAAATTGTATTGGTCACATACACATATTTAGCAGATGTTATTACGGGAAATGCTTGTAAAGCCTGTTGACATTACACAAACAACACAACTATACCAAAATGTTGTGGTTTTCTTCTCATACTTAGCATGTCTTTTGATTTTCCGTATAGATGTGTTGGAAGGAGTCATTGGAACGCAGACCCTGGGGGATAGGAGATAGACACCATATTGGGACACATTCATCCAATCTGATCTAACAAGGTGGATATTCGTCAAATCCATGATGTATTAATTAAATACATGTATTCAAAACATAAAGGAAAAAATTCAAACCTTCACCATTACAATTTGTAGACATAGAAGAAAAGCCGAACCGATATCATTTGGGATGCCTTGAAGGCGTACATTGATAATCTCATACGGCAAAAGTTCAATCTGATTTAGAAAATAAATGAAGGATAGAGGATCTTAGAAAAAGTCCATACATTTCTGAACTTAAGCAGGAATACAAACTTTTACTTCTGAAGAGAGCCAATGACTACAGGTTAAACTCAAATAAAGTACAAATAAACCTGATAAATATTTCACAGCTCTCACAAAACAAATACATGCTAAACCAGTTATATATGTTTAAGATAAAGATACAAAAGCAGTAATTACAAACAACAATGCAATTAATGACCATTTTAAAAGCTTCTATGAAAATGTAACAACATTGGAATAAACAATGGTCGAATGGATCCTATAGCCTTCTTAGGCTCAACAACTCTGAAGCAACTATCAGCAGACAACAAATAATCACTAAAAACAGAGATCACCCATTTGTCACACCCTGACCATAGAGAGCCCTTGTTTCTCTATGGTGTAGTAGGTCAGGGCGTGACTGCGGGTATTCTAGTTTATCATTTCTATGTGGTGTTCTAGTTTATTTTTCTATGTTGGTGATTTGTATGATTCCCAATTAGAGGCAGCTGGTAATCGTTGTCTCTAATTGGGGATCATATTCAGGTAGCATTTTCCCCACCTGTGTTTGTGGGATATTATTTTTGTGTTTTGTGCATGTGCACCACGTAGTCACGTTTCGTTGTTAGTTTATTGATTTATTTGTTTTGTTCTTGCTAAGTTTCACTTTATAATAAATATGTGGAACTCAACATCCGCTGCGCCTTGGGCCGTCTCTCCTCACGTAGGTGACACCAATAATAAATATTAGATACTGTTAAAACATTAGCAGGAGAAAAGCACCAGGAATGGACGGCTTTCCCATAGAATTCTATGTAATATTTTGGGACAAAGTAGTATTTACACAAATGACAAGACGTGTCACTCAATTCAGTACTCCTAGTTCCATGTATCAAACAGATGTTTCAGTTATATTAATACCAGGAAATCTGGAGAGTCCCCTGCTGATTAAAGACCCATAAGTTTAATCAATTGTGACAGTAAAATAATAACAAAGCTTATAAGTAATAGAATGGCAAAGGTCTTACCAGACTTGATTAAGTCCAGCAGGGTTTATAAAAATAGACACAAACAAATACAAGAACAATGTTTGAGTTTAATACAATACCCCAAAAAAAACAAGATATAGATTTATCAAAAAATGTCTTTTGATGCAGAAAAGGCTTTTGACATTCTTGAATGGCCCTTTCTATTCAAAACTTTGGAAGCTTTCAACTTTCCAGCTGCAATAATACATTTTCAAAAAAATAGTGTATAAATGTTGTAAAGCTAATTTGCAAAAATAATACATTATCTGATGAATTTGCTTTTAGAAAAGGGGCACAATACAAGGATATCCCCACTCCCCCCTCCTGTTTGTACTGGCAATTGAGCCGCTTGCAGAAAGAATTAGACAGGACACAAACATAACAGGTAAACATGAATATAAACTAAACTTATTTGCAGGTGATCGCCTGACATACCTGACCAACACTGAAAACTCAATGTCCCCTTTGCTAAAATATTTTCAGAATACTAAAATGATCTCAGGTTATCAAATTAAAGTAGAACGTTGTATTTATTTTGAAAAATCTGAAAATAAATAAATCTCCCATAAATCTTACAGATGGAATAAGCCTCTTTAGAATGTTGTATTTATTTCAGTAAATGCAATTACCCCACCGAAGACATTCTTTAAAAAAGTATAATAGGTGATAACAGACTTTATATGGGCAAATAAAATTCATAGAATAAAAAATAAAGTTATACATCTTCCCAAGTCTGGGGGTGGTTTTAACTTTCCAGGCTTGGAATTGTATCAACTCCCTACCCAAGGCTTTTACTTGAACATATAGTTAAAGATGTCCTATGCAGAAATTGCTCCAAAATTTCCTGGTTGCTAAAATTCTAATAGTTTGCCTAATATCACTTTATGTGACAAAACAAGCAAGTATAGTGGAGAGAATTATTGTTCCATCTAAACCCCTATGAAATATATTTTCCACAACCAAATATATTGTATTTTCAGCTGTCTGAAGCTGGTGTAACTTAACACCGGAAAAAAACACACAAAAAATTGGAAGTCGATCAATCCGCCAACATTGACACAATGGAAAAATCAAATTATTTAATATTGAAATAGCATGGGTGACCAAGAAAAAGCTAATGGAATAAATCATTAGTGTCACGACTTCCACCGAAGTCGGTCCTTCTCCTTGTTTGGGCGGCATTGGGCGGTTGACATCACCGGCTTTCTAGCAACTGCCCATCCACTTTTCATTTTCCATTTGTTTTGTCTTTGTTTCACACACCTATTTTCAATCCCACAATCACTTGTTCATTATTTAACCCTTGGTTCCCCCATGGTTTTTGTGAGTGATTGTTTATTTTGTATTTTTGGTCTGTCATGGTGTACGTGTATTTGTTACCTTGTATATTTGACATTTTTGTCATGTTTTGTCATTTATTATCACGTCTTGTCCCTGTGCTTCCCATTCTATTCGTTTCCCTCTGCTGGTCTTATTAGGTTCTTTCCCTCTTTCTATCCCTCTCTCTCCCCCTCCCTCTCTCACTCTCTCGCTCTCTCTTCTCTCTATCGTTCCGTTCCTGCTCCCAGCTGTTCCTATTCCCCCTAATCAATCATTTAGTCTTCCCACACCTGTTCCCGATCCTTTCCCCTGATTAGAGTCCCTATTTCTTCCTTTGTGTTCCGTTCCTGTCCTGTCGGTTCCTGTCTAGAATTCACCGTGCTGTGTTTGTGTATCGCCCTGTCGTGTCGTGTTTTCCTCAGATGCTGCGTGGTGAGCAGGTGTCTGAGTCTGTCTGGTTCAAGTGCCTTCCCGAGGCAACCTGCTGTTCACCTGCTGTTCAAGATCGAGTCTCCAGTTTGTCCTCGTCATTTCGAGTGAAAGTTGTGTTTTTTGTTTGTATTTACTTTACTGGATTAAAGACTCTGTTTTCGCCAAGTCGCTTTTGGGTCCTCTTTCACCTGCATGACAGAAGGAACCGACCAAGGAATGGACCCAGCGACTTCAGACGCTCGTTACACTGCCGTCGAGATCCAAGGAGCCATGCTCGGCAGACACGAGCAGGAATTGTCTGCTGCTCGCCATGCCGTGGAGAACCTGGCCGCTCAGGTTTCCGACCTCTCTGGACAGTTCCAGAGTCTACGTCTCGTGCCACCTGTTACTTCCTGGCCTGCCGAGCCTCCAGAACCTAGGGTTAATAACCCACCTTGCTACTCCGGGCAGCCCACTGAGTGCCGCTCCTTTCTCACGCAGTGTGAGATTGTGTTCTCTCTCCAACCCAACACATACTCTAGAGAGAGAGCTCGGGTTGCTTACGTCATTTCACTCCTTACTGGCCGGGCTCGAGAATGGGGCACAGCTATCTGGGAGGCAAGGGCTGATTGCTCTAACAAGTTCCAGAACTTTAAAGAGGAGATGATTCGGGTTTTTGACCGTTCAGTTTTTGGTAGGGAGGCTTCTAGGGCCCTGGCTTCCTTATGCCAAGGTGAACGGTCCATAACGGATTATTCTATTGAGTTTCGCACTCTTGCTGCCTCTAGTGAGTGGAACGAGCCGGCGCTGCTCGCTCGTTTTCTGGAGGGACTCCACGCAGTGGTTAAGGATGAGATTCTCTCCCGGGAGGTTCCTTCAGATGTGGACTCTTTGATTGCTCTCGCCATCCGCATAGAACGACGGGTAGATCTTCGTCACCGGGCTCGTGGAAGAGAGCTCGCATCAACGGTGTTTCCCTGCTCCGCATCGCAACCATCTCCCTCCTCTGGCTCAGAGTCTGAGCCCATGCAGCTGGGAGGGATTCGCATCTCGACTAAGGAGAGGGAACGGAGGATCACCAACCGCCTGTGCCTCTATTGCGGAGTTGCTGGACATTTTGTTAATTCATGTCCAGTAAAAGCCAGAGCTCATCTGTAAGCGGAGGGCTACAGGTGAGCGCAACTACTCAAGTCTCTCCATCAAGATCCTGTACTACTTTGTCGGTCCATCTACGCTGGACCGGTTCGGGTGCTACATGTAGTGCCTTGATAGACTCTGGGGCTGAGGGTTGTTTCATGGACGAAGCATGGGTTCGGAAACATGACATTCCTTTCAGAGAGTTAGAGAAGCCTACGCCCATGTTCGCCTTAGATGGTAGTCATCTTCCCAGTATCAGATTTGAGACACTACCTTTAACCCTCACAGTATCTGGTAACCACAGTGAGACTATTTCTTTTTTGATTTTTCGTTCACCGTTTACACCTGTTGTTTTGGGTCATCCCTGGCTAGTATGTCATAATCCTTCTATTAATTGGTCTAGTAATTCTATCCTATCCTGGAACGTTTCTTGTCATGTGAAGTGTTTAATGTCTGCCATCCCTCCCGTTTCTTCTGTCCCTACTTCTCAGGAGGAACCTGGCGATTTGACAGGAGTGCCGGAGGAATATCATGATCTGCGCACGGTCTTCAGTCGGTCCCGAGCCAACTCCCTTCCTCCTCACCGGTCGTATGATTGTAGTATTGATCTCCTTCCGGGGACCACTCCTCCTCGGGGTAGACTATACTCTCTGTCGGCTCCCGAACGTAAGGCTCTCGAGGATTATTTGTCTGTGTCTCTTGACGCCGGTACCATAGTGCCTTCTTCCTCTCCGGCCGGGCGGGGTTCTTTTTTGTTAAGAAGAAGGACGGTACTCTGCGCCCTGCGTGGATTATCGAGGGCTGAATGACATAACGGTTAAGAATCGTTATCCGCTTCCCCTTATGTCATCAGCCTTCGAGATTCTGCAGGGAGCCAGGTGCTTTACTAAGTTGGACCTTCGTAACGCTTACCATCTCGTGCGCATCAGAGAGGGGGACGAGTGGAAAACGGCGTTTAACACTCCGTTAGGGCATTTTGAGTACCGGGTTCTGCCGTTTGGTCTCGCCAATGCGCCAGCTGTTTTTCAGGCATTAGTTAATGATGTTCTGAGAGACAAGCTGAACATCTTTGTTTTTGTCTATCTTGACGATATCCTGATTTTTCTCCGTCACTCGAGATTCATGTTCAGCACGTTCGACGTGTTCTACAGCGCCTTTTAGAGAATTGTCTCTACGTAAAGTCTGAGAAGTGCTCTTTTCATGTCTCCTCCGTTACTTTTCTCGGTTCCGTTATTTCCGCTGAAGGCATTCAGATGGATTCCGCTAAGGTCCAAGCTGTCAGTGATTGGCCCGTTCCAAGGTCACGTGTCGAGTTGCAGCGCTTTTAGGTTTCGCTAATTTCTATCGGCGTTTCATTCGTAATTTCGGTCAAGTTGCTGCCCCTCTCACAGCTCTTACTTCTGTCAAGACGTGTTTTAAGTGGTCCGGTTCCGCCCAGGGAGCTTTTGATCTTCTAAAAGAACGTTTTACGTCCGCTCCTATCCTCGTTACTCCTGACGTCACTAGACAATTCATTGTCGAGGTTGACGCTTCAGAGGTAGGCGTGGGAGCCATTCTATCCCAGCGCTTCCAGTCTGACGATAAGGTTCATCCTTGCGCTTATTTTTCTCATCGCCTGTCGCCATCTGAGCGCAACTATGATGTGGGTAACCGTGAACTGCTCGCCATCCGCTTAGCCCTAGGCGAATGGCGACAGTGGTTGGAGGGGGCGACCGTTCCTTTTGTCGTTTGGACAGACCATAAGAACCTTGAGTACATCCGTTCTGCCAAACGACTTAATGCCCGTCAAGCTCGTTGGGCGTTGTTTTTCGCTCGTTTCGAGTTTGTGATTTCTTACCGTCCGGGTAGCAAGAACACCAAGCCTGATGCCTTATCCCGTCTGTTTAGTTCTTCTGTGGCTTCTACTGATCCCGAGGGGATTCTTCCTTATGGGCGTGTTGTCGGGTTAACAGTCTGGGGAATTGAAAGACAGGTTAAGCAAGCACTCACGCACACTGCGTCGCCGCGCGCTTGTCCTAGTAACCTCCTTTTCGTTCCTGTTTCCACTCGTCTGGCTGTTCTTCAGTGGGCTCACTCTGCCAAGTTAGCTGGTCATCCCGGTGTTCGAGGCACTCTTGCGTCTATTCGCCAGCGCTTTTGGTGGCCGACTCAGGAGCGTGACACGCGCCGTTTCGTGGCTGCTTGTTCGGACTGCGCGCAGACTAAGTCGGGTAACTCTCCTCCTGCCGGTCGTCTCAGACCGCTCCCCATTCCTTCTCGACCATGGTCTCACATCGCCCTAGACTTCATTACCGGTCTGCCTTTGTCTGCGGGGAAGACTGTGATTCTTACGGTTGTCGATAGGTTCTCTAAGGCGGCACATTTCATTCCCCTCGCTAAACTTCCTTCCGCTAAGGAGACGGCACAAATCATTATCGAGAATGTATTCAGAATTCATGGCCTCCCGTTAGACGCCGTTTCAGACAGAGGCCCGCAATTCACGTCACAGTTTTGGAGGGAGTTCTGTCGTTTGATTGGTGCGTCCGTCAGTCTCTCTTCCGGGTTTCATCCCCAGTCTAACGGTCAAGCAGAGGGGCCAATCAGACGATTGGTCGCATACTACGCAGCCTTTCTTTCAGAAACCCTGCGTCTTGGGCAGAACAGCTCCCCTGGGCAGAATACGCTCACAATTCGCTTCCTTCGTCTGCTACCGGGTTATCTCCGTTTCAGAGTAGTCTGGGTTACCAGCCTCCTCTGTTCTCATCCCAGCTTGCCGAGTCCAGCGTTCCCTCCGCTCAAGCGTTTGTCCAACGTTGTGAGCGCACCTGGAGGAGGGTGAGGTCTGCACTTTGCCGTTACAGGGCACAGACTGTGAGAGCCGCCAATAAACGCAGGATTAAGAGTCCAAGGTATTGTTGCGGCCAGAGAGTGTGGCTTTCCACTCGCAACCTTCCTCTTACGACAGCTTCTCGTAAGTTGACTCCGCGGTTCATTGGTCCGTTCCGTGTCTCCCAGGTCGTCAATCCTGTCGCTGTGCGACTGCTTCTTCCGCGACATCTTCGTCGCGTCCATCCTGTCTTCCATGTCTCCTGTGTTAAGCCCTTTCTTCGCACCCCGTTCGTCTTCCCTCCCCCTCCCGTCCTTGTCGAGAGCGCACCTATTTACAAGGTACATAAGATCATGGACATGCGTTCTCGGGGACGGGGTCACCAATACTTAGTGGATTGGGAGGGTTACGGTCCTGAGGAGAGGAGTTGGGTTCCGTCTCGGGACGTGCTGGACCGTTCACTCATTGATGATTTCCTCCGTTGCCGCCAGGATTCCTCCTCGAGTGCGCCAGGAGGCGCTCGGTGAGTGGGGGTACTGTCATGTTTTGTCATTTATTATCACGTCTTGTCCCTGTGCTTCCCATTCTATTCGTTTCCCTCTGCTGGTCTTATTAGGTTCTTTCCCTCTTTCTATCCCTCTCTCTCCCCCTCCCTCTCTCACTCTCTCACTCTCTCGCTCTCTCTTCTCTCTATCGTTCCGTTCCTGCTCCCAGCTGTTCCTATTCCCCTAATCAATCATTTAGTCTTCCCACACCTGTTCCCGATCCTTTCCCCTGATTAGAGTCCCTATTTCTTCCTTTGTGTTCCGTTCCTGTCCTGTCGGTTCCTGTCTAGAATTCACCGTGCTGTGTTTGTGTATCGCCCTGTCGTGTCGTGTTTTCCTCAGATGCTGCGTGGTGAGCAGGTGTCTGAGTCTGTCTGGTTCAAGTGCCTTCCCGAGGCAACCTGCTGTTCACCTGCTGTTCAAGATCGAGTCTCCAGTTTGTCCTCGTCATTTCGAGTGAAAGTTGTGTTTTTTGTTTGTATTTACTTTACTGGATTAAAGACTCTGTTTTCGCCAAGTCGCTTTTGGGTCCTCTTTCACCTGCATGACAATTTTTGAGTAAATTACGATTGATTACTCATATCTGCTGTCCTACGCCTGACTCTCTACACCAGCTACACCTAGGACCCATTACAATTAGATTTTTCCATTGTGTCAATGAGGGTGGATTGATTGATTTCCAAGTTTTTAGTATGTGTTTTTTCAAGATTAGTAATGAGAAGAGAAACACCCAGCCCATTGTGTATCCTACTACACCCCATATGTCATGTCTTAGTAGTTACTGTTGTTTTGGGGCTGTATCGCTTTGCTGTATTTGAACACCTTTTATTTATTCGGTTCAAAGGAAAGTAATATTGAATTGCGTGTGGGCATTCCTTGTCAAGTTACTACAGTAGTCAAAGTCGTTTTTTAACAGTAATACAGTTGATTTGTGATGATGACATGAACATGTGTTGGGGTTTGTCATGCTGGTGAATGAGGACCCAAAAGCGACTTGGCGAAAACAGAGTATTTAATCCAGAATAAACTTTACAAAACAAAAAGCATAATACTACACGTAAAGACGAGAACAGACTGGAGACTTGATCGAGAACTGCAGGTTGCCTCGGGAAGGCACTTGAACCTAGCAGACTCAGACACCTGCTCACCACGCAGCATCTGAGGGAAACACGACACGACAGGGCAAAACATAGACACAGCACGGTGAATTATAAATGAGGATCCGACAGGGCAGGTACGGGAAACAAGGAGAGAAATAGGGACTCTAATCAGGGAAAAGGATCGGGAACAGGTGTGGGAAGACTAAATGATGATTAGGGGAATAGGAACAGCTGGGAGCAGGAACGGAACGATAGAGAGAAGAGAGAGCGAGAGAGTGAGAGAGGGAGGGGAGAGAGAGGGCTAGAAAGAGGGAAAGAACCTAATAAGACCAGCAGAGGGAAACGAATAGAATGGGAAGCACAGGGACAAGACATGATAATAAATGACAAAACATGACAGTACCCCCCACTCACCGAGCGCCTCCTGGCGCACTCGAGGAGGAATCCTGGCGGCAACGGAGGAAATCATCAATGAGTGAACGGTCCAGCACGTCCCGAGACGGAACCCAACTCCTCTCCTCAGGACCGTAACCCTCCCAATCCACTAAGTATTGGTGACCCCGTCCCCGAGAACGCATGTCCATGATCTTATGTACCTTGTAAATAGGTGCGCTCTCGACAAGGACGGGAGGGGGGAGGGAAGACGAACGGGGGTGCGAAGAAAGGGCTTAACACAGGAGACATGGAAGACAGGATGGACGCGACGAAGATGTCGCGGAAGAAGCAGTCGCACAGCGACAGGATTGACGACCTGGGAGACACGGAACGGACCAATGAACCGCGGAGTCAACTTACGAGAAGCTGTCGTAAGAGGAAGGTTGCGAGTGGAAAGCCACACTCTCTGGCCGCAACAATACCTAGGACTCTTAATCCTGCGTTTATTGGCGGCTCTCACAGTCTGTGCCCTGTAGCGGCAAAGTGCAGACCTCACCCTCCTCCAGGTGCGCTCACAACGTTGGACAAACGCTTGAGCGGAGGGAACGCTGGACACGGCAAGCTGGGAAGAGAATAGAGGAGGCTGGTAACCCAGACTACTCTGAAACGGAGATAACCCGGTAGCAGACGAAGGAAGCGAGTTGTGAGCGTATTCTGCCCAGGGGAGCTGTTCTGCCCAAGACGCAGGGTTTCTGAAAGAAAGGCTGCGTAGTATGCGACCAATCGTCTGATTGGCCCTCTCTGCTTGACCGTTAGACTGGGGATGAAACCCGGAAGAGAGACTGACGGACGCACCAATCAAACGACAGAACTCCCTCCAAAATTGTGACGTGAATTGCGGGCCTCTGTCTGAAACGGCGTCTAACGGGAGGCCATGAATTCTGAACACATTCTCGATAATGATTTGTGCCGTCTCCTTAGCGGAAGGAAGTTTTGCGAGGGAATGAAATGTGCCGCCTTAGAGAACCTATCGACAACCGTAAGAATCACAGTCTTCCCCGCAGACAAAGGCAGACCGGTAATGAAGTCTAGGGCGATGTGAGACCATGGTCGAGAAGGAATGGGGAGCGGTCTGAGACGACCGGCAGGAGGAGAGTTACCCGACTTAGTCTGCGCGCAGTCCGAACAAGCAGCCACGAAACGGCGCGTGTCACGCTCCTGAGTCGGCCACCAAAATCGCTGGCGAATAGACGCAAGAGTGCCTCGAACACCGGGATGACCAGCTAACTTGGCAGAGTGAGCCCACTGAAGAACAGCCAGACGAGTGGAAACAGGAACGAAAAGGAGGTTACTAGGACAAGCGCGCGGCGACGCAGTGTGCGTGAGTGCTTGCTTAACCTGTCTTTCAATTCCCCAGACTGTCAACCCGACAACACGCCCATAAGGAAGAATCCCCTCGGGATCAGTAGAAGCCACAGAAGAACTAAACAGACGGGATAAGGCATCAGGCTTGGTGTTCTTGCTACCCGGACGGTAAGAAATCACAAACTCGAAACGAGCGAAAAACAACGCCCAACGAGCTTGACGGGCATTAAGTCGTTTGGCAGAACGGATGTACTCAAGGTTCTTATGGTCTGTCCAAACGACAAAAGGAACGGTCGCCCCCTCCAACCACTGTCGCCATTCGCCTAGGGCTAAGCGGATGGCGAGCAGTTCACGGTTACCCACATCATAGTTGCGCTCAGATGGCGACAGGCGATGAGAAAAATAAGCGCAAGGATGAACCTTATCGTCAGACTGGAAGCGCTGGGATAGAATGGCTCCCACGCCTACCTCTGAAGCGTCAACCTCGACAATGAATTGTCTAGTGACGTCAGGAGTAACGAGGATAGGAGCGGACGTAAAACGTTCTTTTAGAAGATCAAAAGCTCCTTGGGCGGAACCGGACCACTTAAAACACGTCTTGACAGAAGTAAGAGCTGTGAGAGGGGCAGCAACTTGACCGAAATTACGAATGAAACGCCGATAGAAATTAGCGAAACCTAAAAAGCGCTGCAACTCGACACGTGACCTTGGAACGGGCCAATCACTGACAGCTTGGACCTTAGCGGAATCCATCTGAATGCCTTCAGCGGAAATAACGGAACCGAGAAAAGTAACGGAGGAGACATGAAAAGAACACTTCTCAGCCTTTACGTAGAGACAATTCTCTAAAAGGCGCTGTAGAACACGTCGAACGTGCTGAACATGAATCTCGAGTGACGGTGAAAAAATCAGGATATCGTCAAGATAGACAAAAACAAAGATGTTCAGCATGTCTCTCAGAACATCATTAACTAATGCCTGAAAAACAGCTGGCGCATTGGCGAGACCAAACGGCAGAACCCGGTACTCAAAATGCCCTAACGGAGTGTTAAACGCCGTTTTCCACTCGTCCCCCTCTCTGATGCGACGAGATGGTAAGCGTTACGAAGGTCCAACTTAGTAAAGCACCTGGCTCCCTGCAGAATCTCGAAGGCTGATGACATAAGGGGAAGCGGATAACGATTCTTAACCGTTATGTCATTCAGCCCTCGATAATCCACGCAGGGGCGCAGAGTACCGTCCTTCTTCTTAACAAAAAGAACCCCGCCCCGGCCGGAGAGGAAGAAGGCACTATGGTACCGGCGTCAAGAGACACAGATAAATAATCCTCGAGAGCCTTACGTTCGGGAGCCGACAGAGAGTATAGTCTACCCCGAGGAGGAGTGGTCCCCGGAAGGAGATCAATACTACAATCATACGACCGGTGAGGAGGAAGGGAGTTGGCTCGGGACCGACTGAAGACCGTGCGCAGATCATGATATTCCTCCGGCACTCCTGTCAAATCGCCAGGTTCCTCCTGAGAAGTGGGGACAGAAGAAATGGGAGGGATGGCAGACATTAAGCACTTCACATGACAAGATACGTTCCAGGATAGGATAGAATTACAAGACCAATTAATAGAAGGATTATGACATACTAGCCAGGGATGACCCAAAACAACAGGTGTGAAAGGTGAACGAAAAATCAAAAAGAAATAGTCTCACTGTGGTTACCAGATACTGTGAGAGTTAAAGGTAGTGTCTCAAATTTGATACTGGGAAGATGACTACCATCTAAGGCAAACATGGGCGTAGGCTTGTCTAACTGTCTGAAAGGAATGTTATGTTTCCGAACCCATGCTTCGTCCATGAAACAACCCTCAGCCCCAGAGTCAATCAAGGCACTGCATGTAGCACCCGAACCGGTCCAGCGTAGATGGACCGACATAGTAGTACAAGATCTAGATGAAGAGACCTGAGTAGTAGCGCTCACCAGTAGCCCTCCGCTTACTGATGGGCTCTGGCCTCTTACTGGACATGAATTAACAAAATGTCCATCAAATCCGCAATAGAGGCACAGGCGGTTGGTGATCCTCCGTTCCCTCTCCTTAGTCGAGATGCGAATCCCTCCCAGCTGCATGGGCTCAGTCTCAGAGCCAGAGGAGGGAGATGGTTGCGATGCGGAGCAGGGAAACACCGTTGATGCGAGCTCTCTTCCACGAGCCTGGTGACGAAGATCTACCCGTCGTTCTATGCGGATGGCGAGAGCAATCAAAGAGTCCACACTGGAAGGAACCTCCCGAGAGAGAATCTCATCTTTGACCACTGTGTGGAGTCCCTCCAGAAAACGAGCGAGCAGCGCCGGCTCGTTCCAGTCACTAGAGGCAGCAAGAGTACGAAACTCTATAGAGTAATCCGTTATGGATCGATCACCTTGGCATAGGGAAGCCAGGACCCTAGAAGCCTCCCCACCAAAAACTGAACGGTCAAAAACCCGAATCATCTCCTCTTTAAAGTTCTGGTAATTGTTAGAACAATCAGCCCTTGCCTCCCAGATAGCTGTGCCCCACTCTCGGGCCCGGCCAGTAAGGAGTGAAATGACGTAAGCAACCCGAGCTCTCTCTCTAGAGTATGTGTTGGGTTGGAGAGAGAACACAATCTCACACTGGGTGAGAAAGGAGCGGCACTCAGTGGGCTGCCCGGAGTAGCAAGGTGGGTTATTAACCCTAGGTTCTGGAGGCTCGGCAGGCCAGGAAGTAACAGGTGGCACGAGACGAAGACTCTGGAACTGTCCAGAGAGGTCGGAAACCTGAGCGGCCAGGTTCTCCACGGCATGGCGAGCAGCAGACAATTCCTGCTCGTGTCTGCCGAGCATGGCTCCTTGGATCTCGACGGCAGTGTTACGAGCGTCTGTAGTCGCTGGGTCCATTCCTCGGTCGGATCCTTCTGTCATGCTGGTGAATGAGGACCCAAAAGCGACTTGGCGAAAACAGAGTATTTAATCCAGAATAAACTTTACAAAACAAAAAGCATAATACTACACGTAAAGACGAGAACAGACTGGAGACTTGATCGAGAACTGCAGGTTGCCTCGGGAAGGCACTTGAACCTAGCAGACTCAGACACCTGCTCACCACGCAGCATCTGAGGGAAACACGACACGACAGGGCAAAACATAGACACAGCACGGTGAATTATAAATGAGGATCCGACAGGGCAGGTACGGGAAACAAGGAGAGAAATAGGGACTCTAATCAGGGAAAAGGATCAGGAACAGGTGTGGGAAGACTAAATGATGATTAGGGGAATAGGAACAGCTGGGAGCAGGAACGGAACGATAGAGAGAAGAGAGAGCGAGAGAGTGAGAGAGGGAGGGGGAGAGAGAGGGCTAGAAAGAGGGAAAGAACCTAATAAGACCAGCAGAGGGAAACGAATAGAATGGGAAGCACAGGGACAAGACATGATAATAAATGACAAAACATGACAGGGTTGACATCCAACAAGCATTATACTGTGATTTTTATCTGAACATAGTGTGAAATGCACATATAAAAAACAGCCTAAATGTACAGTGCCTTGCAAAAGTATCCAATCCAGTTGGCATTTTTCCCATAATTAATAACCTGTAATTTAAATAGATTTCATGTCACGGACATACACAAAATAGTCAAAATTGGTGAAATGAAATGAAAAAAATTACTTGTTTCGAAAAATTCAAAAAAAGTAAAAACAGAAAAGTGGTGCGTGCATATGTATTCATGTCACGACTTCTGCCCGAAGTCGAAGCCTCTCCTTGTTCGGGCGATGCTCGGCAGTCGACGTCACCGGTCTTCTAGCCATCATTGATCCATTTTTCATTTTCCACTGGTTTTGTCTTGTCTTCCTACACACCTGGTTTCAATCCCATTCATTAACTGTTGTATATTTAACCCTTTGTTTCCCCTCATGTCTTTGTCAGAAATAGTTTGTTATTCAGTGTTGTTGTTTTTACAGTCAAAATCCCAATATAAAAATCGATGAACAGTGTGTGTAAATGTAGAAGAGGAGGGAGGTAAGGCAATTAATAGGTCATATAGGTGAAATAATTTCATTTTAGGATTAACACTGGAGTGATAGACGTGCAGGTAGAGATACTGGAGTGCAAAAGAACGAGGATAAATAACAATATAAGGATGAGGTAGTTGGGTGTGCTATTTACAGATTGGCTGTGTGGAGATACAGTGATCGGTAAGCTGCTCTGACAGCTGATGCTTAAAGTTAGAAAGGGAGATATAAGACTCCAGCTTCAGTGATTTTTGCAATTCGTTCCAGTCATTGGCAGCAGAGAACTGGAAGGAAAAGCAGCCAAAGGAAGTATTGGATTTGGGGATGACCAGTGAAATATACCTGCTGGAGCGCGTGCTACGGGTGGGTGTTGCTATGGGGACCAGTGAGCTGAGATAAGGCGGGGCTTTACCTAGCAAAGACTTATAGATGACCTGGAGCCAGTGGGTCTGGCGACGAATATGTAGTGAGGGCCAGCCAACGAGATCATACAGGTCGCAGTGGTGGGTACTATATGGGGCTTTGGTGACAATACGGATGGCACTGTGATATACTACATCCAGTTTGTGGAGTAGAGTGTTGGAGGCTATTTTGTAAATGACATTGCCGAAGTCAAGGATCGGTAGGATAGTCAGTTTTACGAGGGTATGTTTGGCAGCATGAGTGAAGGAGGCTTTGTTGCGAAATAGCAAGCCGATTCTAGATTTAATGTTGGATTGGAGATGCTTAATGTGAGTCTGGAAGGAGAGTTTACAGTCTAACCAGACACCTAGGTGTTTTCAGTTGTACACATATTCTAAGTCAGAACCATCCAGAGTAGTGATGCTAGTCGGATGGGAGCGGGCAGCAATCAGTTGAAGGGCATGCATTTAGTTTTACTAGCATTTAAAAGCAGTTGGATGCCACGGAAGGAGTGTTGTATGGTATTGAAGATGATTTGGAGGTTTATCAGCACAGTGGCCAAAGAAGGGTGGATCAGAGAATCACCAGCAGCAAGATCAACCTCATTGATATATACAGAGAAAAGAGTCAACCCGAGAATTGAACCCTGTGGCACCCCCATAGAGACAACAGGTCCTCCGATTTGACACACTGAACTCTATCTGAGAAGTAGTTGGTGAACCAGGCAAGGCAGTCATTTGAGAAGCCAAGGATGTTGAGTCTGCCGATAAGATTGTGATGATTAAGTCGAAAGCCGTGGCCAGGTCAATGAAGACGGCTGTACAAGTACCGTCTTTTATTAATAGCAGTTATGATATCGTTTAGGACCTTGAACGTGGCTGAGTGCACCCATGACCAGCTCGGAAACCAGATTGCATAGTGGCGAAGGTACGGTGGGATTCGAAATGGTCGGGGATCTGTTTGTAAACTTTGCTTTCGAAGGACTGGATGGATATAGGTCTGTAACAGTTTGGGTCTAGAGTGTCTCCCCCTTTGAAGAGGGGGATGACCGCGGCAGCTTTCCAATCTTTGGGAATCTCAGACGATACGAAAGAGAAGTTGAACAGGCTAGTAATAGAGGTTGCAACAATTTCGGCAGATCATTTTAGAGAGGGTCCAGATTGTCTAACCCAGCCGATTTGTAGGGATCCAGTTTTTGCAGCTCTTTCAAAACATCAGCTGTCTGGATTTGGGTTAAGGAGAAGCAGGGGGGGGGGGGTTGGGCAAGTTGCTGCAGGGGGTGCTGAGCTGTTGGCCGGGGTAGAGGTAGCCAGGTGGAAAGCATGGCTTGCCATAGAAAAATGTTTATTGAAATGATCGATTATAGTAGATTTATCAGTGGTGACAGGGTTTCCTAGCCTCAGTTTAGTGGGCAGTTGGGAGGAGGAGCTGTTATTCTCCATGGACAGTGTCCCAAAACCTTTTGGAATTAGTGCTACAGGATGCAAATTTCTGTTTGAAAAAGCTAGCCTTAGCTTTCCTAACTGACTGCGTATATTGGTTCCTGACTTCCTTGAAAAGTGAGGAAAACACTTTTAAAGAATAACCAGGCATCCTCTACTGACGGAATGAGGTCAATATCCTTCCAGGATACCCGGCCAGGTTGATTAAAAAGGCCTGCTCGCTGAAGTGTTTTAGGGAGCGTTTGACAGTGAGGGTGATCGTTTGACCACGGAACCATTATGCACGCAGGCAATGAGGCAGTGATCGCTGAGATCCTGGTTGAAGACAGCAGAGTTGTATTTAGAGGGCAAGTTGGTCGGGATGATATCTAAGAGGGTGCCCATGGTTACGGATTTGGGGTTGCACCTTGTAGGTTCCTTGATAACTTGTGTGAGATTGAGGGCATCTAGTTTAGATTGTAGGATGGCCGGGGTGTTAAGCATGTCCTAGTTTAGGTCACCTAACAGTTTAAACTCTGAAGATTCACATATGATGTCCAAGGCACAGCTAGGGGCTGAAGAGGGTCTATAACAAGCGGCAACAGTGAGAGACTTGTTTTTGGAAAGGAGTATTTTTAAAAGTAGAAGCACAAATTGTTTGGACACAGACCTGGATACTACGACAAAACTCTGCAGACTATCTCTGCAGTAGATTGCGACCCCCCCCCCCCCCCTTGGCAGTTCTATCTTATCGGAAAATGTTATAGTTAGGGATGGACATTTCAGGATTTTTGGTGGCCTTCCTAAGCCAGGATTCAGACACAGCTAGGATATCCAGGTTGGCAGAGTGTGCTAAAGCAGTGAATAAATCAAACTTAGAGAAGAGACTTCAAATGTTAACATGCATAACCAATGCTTTTACGGTTACAGAAATCAACAAATGAGAGCGCCTGGGGAATGGGAGTGGTGCAGGGGGCTGCAGAGCCTGGGTTAACCTCTACATCACCAGAGGAACAGAGGAGGAGTAGGATAAGGGTAAGGCTAAAGGCTATAAGAACTGGTCGTCTAATGCGTTCAGAACAGAGAGTAAAAGGAACAGATTTCTGGGCGAGGAATAATAGATTCAAGGCATAATGTACAGATGTATGGTAGGATGTACAGTGGAGATAAAACCTAGGCATTGAGTGACGATGAGAGAGGTTTTGTCTCTAGAGGCACCAGTTGGGCCAGGTGAGGTCACCGCATGTGTGGGGGGTGGAACAGAAGAGCTAGATAAGGCATATTGGGCAGGGCTGGAGGCTCTACAGTGAAATAAGACAAAAATCACTAACCAAAACAGCAATAGACAAGGCATATTGACATTAGGGGCATGTGTAGCTGAGTGATCATAGGGTCCAGTGAGTAGCAATATATGAGTCAGGGAGCTAATTCAGTAGTGCTACTACGCTTGGTGAGCTGGAGACAGGTCGATTCAGACAGCTAGCGGGCCAGGGCTAGCAGATGGGCATCCGGGGACGTCGCAACGGAAGAGCCTGTTGAAACCATCTTGGACGGTTACATCGGCAGACCAGTCGTGATGGATCGGTGGTGCGCCGTGTCGACAGTAAATGGTCCAGGCCAATTGGCAAACGTGGTATTGTAGCCCAAGAATTGGCTGATGGACCTCTTCGGCTAGCTGGGAGATGGGCCTAGCTCCAGGCTAGCTCCAGGCTATCTGGTGCTTGCTTCAGGACAGAGACATTAGCCAGGAGTAGCCACTCGGATAGCAGCTAGCTCGCTGTGATGATCTGGTGTAAAGGTTCAGAGCTTCCAGTAGGAATCCGTAGATGTGGTAGAGAAAAAGCAGTCCGATATGCTCTGGGTTGATATCGAGCTGTGCAGACTGGCAGGAATTGACCGGGCTGAGGCTGGCTGATGTCCGAGTTAACGGTGATGACCGCTAGCAGTGGCTAACTGACTACTAGCTAGTAGCTAGTTAGCTGGCTAGCTTCTGGTGGGGGTTCCAGTTCTAATGTATAAAAATATCAGATCCGTAGCACATTGGGTGAGGCGGGTTGCAGGAGAATATGTTCAGTCCGTAGATGGAAATTGAGATTGAAAATATATGTGAAATATATACAAATAAAACTATATATACACGGGACAGGAAGGGACAAGACAAAAACAGACGTCTGACTGCTACACCATCTTGGATTCTGGTGCAACCAATTACTTTCAGAAGTCACATAATTAGTTAAATAAAGTCTACCTGTGTGCAATCTAAGTGTCACATGATCTGTCACATGATCTCAGTATATATACACCTGTTCCGAAAGGCCCCAGAGTCTGCAACACCACTCAGCAAGGGGCACCACCAAGCAAGTGGCACCATGAAGACCAAGGAGCTCTCCAAACATGTCAGAGACAAAGTTGTGGAGAAGTACAGATCAGGGTTGGGTTATAAAAAATATACGAAACTTCGAACATCTAACGGAGCACCATTAAATCCATGATTTAAAAAATGGAAAGAACATGTCACCACAACAAACCTGCCAAGAGAGGGCCACCCACCAAAACTTATGGACCAGGCAAGGAGGGCATTAATCAGAGAGGCAACAAAGAGACCAAAGATAACCCTGAAGGAGCTGCAAAGCTCCACAGCAGAGAAGAGTATCTGTCCATAGGACCATTTCAACCCGTACACTCCACAGAGCTGGGCTTTATGGAAGAGTGGCCAGAAAAAGCCATTTCTTCATGAAAATAATAAGCAAAGCACGTTTGGTGTTAGCCAAAATGCATGTGGGAGACTCCCCAAATATATGGAGAAGTGTAGTGGGGTGTGTAATTGGCGGCAGAGAAGTCAGGCGCAGGAGAGCAGAACTGGGTAATAACCAGAGATGTATTAAGCAAAACCAGCGGCACCCAGAACAATAAGATAAATGGGCACAAAAATAACCCATCATGTGATCACGGGGAACGTGCACAAGCACTACAATAAACAATCCCACACAAAGACATGGGGGAACAGAGGGTTAAATACACAACAAGTAAATGAGGGAATTGAAACCAGGTGTGTGGAAAAACAAGACAAAACAAATGGAAAATGAAAAGTGGATTGGCGATGGCTAGAAGACCGGTGACGCTGTGCGCCGAGCGCAGCCTGAACAAGGAGAGGACCCGACTTCGGCGGAAGTCGTGACAAGAAGATACTCTAGATAGATAAGACTAAAATTGAGCTTTTTGGCCATCAAGGAGAAACGCTATGTCTGGTACAAGCCCAACACTTCTCATCACCACGAGAACAACATCCCCACATTGAAGCATGGAGGTGGCAGCATCATGCTGTGGGTGTGTTTTTCATCGGCAGGGTACTGGGAAACTGGTCAGAATTGAAGGAATGATGGATGGCGCTAAATACAGGGAAATTCTTGAGGGAAACCTGCTTCAGTCTTCAAGAGATTTCAGACTGGGACGGAGGTTCACCTTCCAGCAGGACAATGACCCGAAGCATATTGCTAAAGCAACACTTGAGTGGTTTAAGGGGAAACATTTAAATGTATTGGAATGGCCTAATCAAAGCCCAGACCTCAATGCAATTGAGAATCTGTGGTATGACTTAAAGATTGCTGTACCCATCCAATTTGAAGGATCTGGAGAAGTTTTGCCTTGAAGAATGGGTAAAAATCCCAGTGGCTAGATGTGCCAAGCTTATAGAGACATACCCCAAGAGACTTGCAGCTGTAATTGCTGCAAAAGGTGGCTCTACAAAGTATTGACTTGGGGGGGGGGGGATAGCTATGCACACTCAAGATTTTGTTTTTTTGTTTCTTGTTTGTTTCACAATAATATTTAGCATCTTTAAAGTGGTAAGCATGTTGTGTAAATCAAATTATACAAATCCCCCCAAAATCTATTTTAATTCCAGGTTGTAAGTCAACCAAATAGGAAAAATGCAACAGGGGTGAATACTGTCACAAGCCACTGTAGTCTAATTTTGCTGGGGATGATTCAGGATCTTTTCCCCACAGCCCCCACGTGTTTCCATGGCAATTCCATTGTTTTGGTCGAGTTCGATTGACCTATTTACCTTCCTATTTCTATGTTGTCACAATGGGAGCTTTAGCATTGTAAACCCTGGGGGCAGTTGGACATTTGAGACAATTCTCTTTGTTTTATTTGATCATATCAGACATTACCAAGTCTTGTACTTAAAATTTGAAAACAAATTGACTTGAACAAAGCACTTTGGTTCAACCGGTGGCTTTTTAATTTAGTTGACATTTTAAGTAAATTTATTGAGGAAGATGATCTATTAAATGATTACCTCCGTTTGTATTCCCCCAATCCTCCTTATGAAGCTAAAAAAAACAAATGTTTTAATTTCTTTAATGTTGTCATTTCAGATGCAATTGGTGCTTGGGTGTCTAGCAGGTTTTTCAATTAAATGTTTGTTTTGTGAATTGTCACATTAACATTAACATGAAACAGTTGACTTTAATAAAAAGCTTCAATTCTCAATCTACGCTAACTCCTTTTTATATTTTTAAAATTCCTATTCATTTATGTTTATAAGAAGTCAAAGCTGTAGCTACAGCATGTTTATTCGTACATTTAAGGGTATTGTAATGATAGTCTTTTGATAGATTTATAATCAATCATCATGGCTGAATGTCATGGCAGGTTTTAAGTTGAAAGGCTTGGATTGAGCTAACAGCAGGCGGCTCTCTATCAGATAACAGGGAGAGGAACCACACCATTCATAGTTGTCGTGTCACAGTGTGTGTGTGTTTGTAAAGTGACTAACACGCTTTGAGCGGGCCGGTGCCTGGAAGAAAAAGTCAACGGGTTTGTGGAATTTTGCTTTGGTGGCACATCTCTGATATGAGGTCACATTGGGCATTACTCATTAGGAGGGAATGCATTGTGTCTGTTTTTAAGACAAGGCAGTTGTTCGCATCCGCGCTGCCCGCAGAATGAATGCAGGCCTTAGAAAGTTGACTTGTATTGGCTTCGGTGAACAATGTGAGCAACATAGTTTGTAGGACTTCAAACAGCTGTCTTTAATGACATGGATTAGAGGTACCTTAGTGGCTCAGAATTGAGGCAGAATACTTTATATGGGTTGTTACAAACATTAGTACTTCAAATGTCAATTATATTTACTAAATGTTTGGCAATGCCTGAAACTAATTGTGAAATAATTCAATAAAATAAAATTGTGCTTGTTTACATTTAAGAAATTTTAGTAGACACTCTCACCCAGAGCAACTTACAATCAGTTATAACGAAACAAGACGTCACAAGATGAAGTTAAGTGCAGCTTTAATCTATCAACTGGACTATCAAATAATCACTCAAAATATGGTGTCTATGGAAGTAAGATGACAGTAGGCCATAGACTATAGCAATAGGCACACAAACATCTAAACAGCTTTTTTTTGTAAGTTTCTGGTCATTTGCAATATTTACATGTTATTAGGTTATTTATTTGGTCTTAAACACTTTAGGGTATCCAAATGTAATTGTAGCGTATTTACATTTACATAAGACACTTGATACGAATGAATCTTTCTCTCACCTATAGAGACGATTAAATCCCATGTCCATTGAGGAAACATAAGTCAAATATGTATAAAAAGTACAAATTTCTTAACACTTGTAAGTCTACCAGACCTAGCAAGTACACTATAGTACTGAAACACTGCCTTTAAATATCAGTAAATCTACAAACATGCAACTACATATTGTATTAATTGAATCCACATGGAAACACAACGACACAGTAATAACATATGCACTCAGCTGAGTCTTTAAAAAAACTCAGTAACACTTTACTTGACACCCACGGTCATAATCATGTCATAATATGTCATAACAACTGACATAACTTGTCATAACCTGTTATAACATGGTCATAACACTGTCATGACACATATATTTCAACCTGTTGTGACACATATTTCGTTATTTTATGGCTGGTTATGACACCTACATAATTAGTGTCAAAACCCACAAAACCTACCACACAAGGCAAAAACCTACCACACAAGGCAAAAACCTACCACACAAGGCAAAAACCTACCACACAAGGCAAAACATTCCATAACACCATAGCCTACGTGTCAACAGTATGTTTATGTTATATATATATATATATATATATTTTTTTTTATTGAACATATTGAATTATCATTTTAATTGCGCAAACATTGATGTCAGACATGCACCTTCCCCAATGCTCTGTTGATGATGACTGGGATGAATGCAGGAGCAGATTTCAGGGGCAAATGACTGATGACCGATATAAGGGAATGTACGTGATAGGCCTTTTTGGCTTATATGATTACGATGGTCATAACGCTTCTTGACAGTGTCATAGAGTGTAATTTCTACAAGTTATTTAAAATATGATGAAAAAAACATGACTAAAGAATTCATAACAACAACAGAATATTGAAGAAACAAACTTTCAAATGAAAGGAAACTTCTTGGCAGGGAAAAAAAAGATTTTGAATATATGTGGGTTGTGAACCTCTTATGTAGGTGTCATAATCAGCTGTTGTGAGATATTATGACATGGTTATGACCTTGGTGTCAAGTATGTGTTACCAAAGACTCATAGGAGAGAGCTGAAGCAGTGTTATAATGTGTTTACTGAGACTGTAAAAAGTGTGTGCCATAAGTAGGTTCCTGCTGTGTATAATACATCATTTACAACATCATGTTTTTTCCAGAATTTCCTCACTAAAATCCAATTCATTGGCAACGGGTTAAAATCAGAAATTATTGTCATTGCATGACTTCAAAATGTCCTTCCTTCCTTGAGCATGGCTTTTGCTTGCTCTGTCTATAGGCAGGTGGATGATTTGAACTCATCTGGGACATCACTGTCCAGCTTACAGATGACCTTGTAGATTGCCTTCTTCCAAGAGGGGTCAGAATCTTTAGCAGTTGAAATGGCGTTGAAAAACTCCTGAAGAGTAATTTCAGAAACCTCAAGGAATCTCTCAGGAACCTGTTGGTAGAGGGATCAAACACAATGTTGTGCTTAAAGTCAAGTATCATCATAAGCACCTGCACTGGTAGCAACAAAAATCTAAGCCAACAGCTTAGATGTTGTGAGTGGAAAAGCACTTCAGTCGATGGTAAGTATGTTGTCTCATTGATTTACATTACTGGTGCTCTGTGTAATGTCTGCTTCCAACTCACACTCTCAAACAAGTAGATCCCCCTGAACGCAGCTCACTCTCCAGATCCCAATCATCTTAATTCTGATCACCTGTTCACACACCTGTATGTCATTTACACACACTATTTAGTTCAGTTCTTTGCACCCCATCATTGTGAGGTATTGTTTGTTTTGATACACATTCTATTCGGGGGCTATGTTTATTTCCGTATTAGTCCTCCTGTGTATCGTAGTTTTTTGGCCATCCTCACTAACGACGCCTTTTTGCCTATTCCCTGCCTGTACTTTTGCAGATTTCCTGTCGTCAACCTCTTGCCTGATCTCCCTGACTATGTTATTAGCCTTTCCCTGCCTGTACTGTTACTGTTTTGGCGTCCCTGTGTGTGACCTTCTGCCTGTCCCTGGACAAAGCTACCTGCCTCTTCCTGTGGTCCTTTGCTAATAAACACATGCTGCGCCCTGCGCTTAAAACCAGCACTCTGTCTCCCATCGTCTTTCATTACACTCTGAACCAACACTGTGGAACCCAGACCTATGAGCATGTTTTTCACAAACGGACAGCTCCTTGTTCTTTGTCCTCTCTGTCCGTTCCGAATCATTAGTCGTCTGTGGTGGGATTCTGCTTTGACTTTTTAGCCTTAAATTTAACTGTTCGGAAAGAGAGAAAGCACCAAGCCTTCCCAGGAATTTCACTCTGCTCTCAACAAAGATCATCAGGTCGAGGCTTGGATGTTGGGACAAGGATCTATCCGGTGCAATTATTTCCCATAGACCAGCTAACAGTCAAGTTCTTGGCATAACTTATTTTTCTTTGCCCTCATCTCCCAACACAAAGCATCCCTGGAAAAGGAATGTCTTGGTCCCAAGGTAAAGAAAATGGTCTCTGCTCTTTCCCACCAAACAGCCTTCTCCCTCTGAATTTACAGCGTCTTTCTCAGCATTCCGCGTCAGTAGCAATCTGAGCCTCGCTCAGGCGTACTGGTCCTCTAATCCAGGGTTGTTTTAGTGGGATTCATGCGGCTTCCTCTTCCCACAGTTTGATAACGCATCGCTCTAGAGTCTAGATAATGGCTGTGAAGCCACAGGTGCAGAGTGACACATGGGTCAGGGCAAGGACACGGTCAGACGTGGCCGCAGCCACAGAGGTAGGAGTTAGCTGACCAGACCAGAATCACAGAAGTAAGAGATAGCTGACCAGACCAGAACCACAGAGGTACTGTAGGAGATAGCTGACCAGACCAGAACCACAGAGGTACTGTAGGAGATAGCTGACCAGACCAAAACCACAGAGGTAGGAGTTAGCTGACCAGAATCACAGAAGTAAGAGATAGCTGACCAGACCAGAACCACAGAGGTACTGTAGGAGATTGCTGACCAGACCAGAATCACAGAGGTAGGAGATAGCTGACCAGACCAGAACCACAGAGGTACTGTAGGAGATAGCTGACCAGAACAGAATCACAGAGGTAGGAGATAGCTGACCAGACCAGAACCACAGAGGTAGGAGATAGTTGACCAGACCAGAACCACAGAGGTACTGTAGGAGATAGCTGACCAGACCAGAATCACAGAGGTAGGAGATAGCTGACCAGACCAGAAACACAGAGGTACTGTAGGAGATAGCTGACCAGACCAGAACCACAGAGGTAGGAGATAGCTGACCAGACCAGAACCACAGAGGTAGGAGATAGCTGACCAGACCAGAACCACAGAGGTACTGTAGGAGATAGCTGACCAGAACAGAATCACAGAGGTAGGAGATAGCTGACCAGACCAGAACCACAGAGGTAGGAGATAGCTGACCAGACCAGAACCACAGAGGTACTGTAGGAGATAGCTGACCAGACCAGAATCACAGAGGTAGGAGATAGCTGACAAGACCAGAACCACAGAGGTAGGAGATAGCTGACCAGACCAGAACCACAGAGGTAGGAGATAGCTGACCAGACCAGAACCACAGAGGTAGGAGATAGCTGACCAGACCAGAATCACAGAGGTAGGAGATAGCTGACCAGACCAGAATCACAGAGGTAGGAGATAGCTGACCAGACCAGAACCACAGAGGTAGGAGATAGCTGACCAGACTAGAATCACAGAGGTAGGAGATAGCTGACCAGACCAGAATCACATAGGTAGGAGATAGCTGACCAGACCAGAATCACAGAGGTAGGAGATAGCTGACCAGACCAGAATCACAGAGGTAGGAGATAGCTGACCAGACCAGAATCACAGAGGTAGGAGATAGCTGACCAGACCAGAACCACAGAGGTAGGAGATAGCTGACCAGACTAGAATCACAGAGGTAGGAGATAGCTGACCAGACCAGAATCACATAGGTAGGAGATAGCTGACCAGACCTGAACCACAGAGGTAGGAGATAGCTGACCAGACCAGAACCACAGAGGTAGGAGATAGCTGACAAGACCAGAACCACAGAGGTAGGAGATAGCTGACAAGACCAGAACCACAGAGGTAGGAGATAGCTGACAAGACCAGAACCACAGAGGTAGGAGGTAGCTGACCAGACCAGAACCACAGAGGTAGGAGATAGCTGACAAGACCAGAACCACAGAGGTAGGAGATAGCTGACAAGACCAGAACCACAGAGGTAGGAGATAGCTGACAAGACCAGAACCACAGAGGTAGGAGGTAGCTGACAAGACCAGAACCACAGAGGTAGGAGATAGCTGACAAGACCAGAACCACAGAGGTAGGAGGTAGCTGACAAGACCAGAACCACAGAGGTAGGAGGTAGCTGACAAGACCAGAACCACAGAGGTAGGAGATAGCTGACAAGACCAGAACCACAGAGGTAGGAGATAGCTGACAAGACCAGAACCACAGAGGTAGGAGGTAGCTGACAAGACCAGAACCACAGAGGTAGGAGATAGCTGACAAGACCAGAACCACAGAGGTAGGAGATAGCTGACAAGACCAGAACCACAGAGGTAGGAGATAGCTGACAAGACCAGAACCACAGAGGTAGGAGGTAGCTGACAAGACCAGAACCACAGAGGTAGGAGATAGCTGACAAGACCAGAACCACAGAGGTAGGACGTAGCTGACAAGACCAGAACCACAGAGGTAGGAGGTAGCTGACAAGACCAGAACCACAGAGGTAGGAGATAGCTGACAAGACCAGAACCACAGAGGTAGGAGATAGCTGACAAGACCAGAATCACAGAGGTAGGAGATAGCTGACAAGACCAGAACCACAGAGGTAGGAGGTAGCTGACCAGACCAGAACCACAGAGGTAGGAGATAGCTGACCAGACCAGAACCACAGAGGTAGGAGATAGCTGACCAGACCAGAACCACAGAGGTAGGAGATAGCTGACCAGACCAGAATCACAGAGGTAGGAGATAGCTGACCAGACCAGAATCACAGAGGTAGGAGATAGCTGACCAGACCAGAATCACAGAGGTAGGAGATAGCTGACCAGACCAGAATCACAGAGGTAGGAGATAGCTGACCAGACCAGAACCACAGAGGTAGGAGATAGCTGACCAGACTAGAATCACAGAGGTAGGAGATAGCTGACCAGACCAGAATCACATAGGTAGGAGATAGCTGACCAGACCAGAACCACAGAGGTAGGAGATAGCTGACCAGACCAGAATCACAGAGGTAGGAGATAGCTGACCAGACCAGAATCACAGAGGTAGGAGATAGCTGACCAGACCAGAACCACAGAGGTAGGAGATAGCTGACCAGACTAGAATCACAGAGGTAGGAGATAGCTGACCAGACCAGAATCACATAGGTAGGAGATAGCTGACCAGACCAGAACCACAGAGGTAGGAGATAGCTGACAAGACCAGAACCACAGAGGTAGGAGATAGCTGACAAGACCAGAACCACAGAGGTAGGAGATAGCTGACAAGACCAGAACCACAGAGGTAGGAGATAGCTGACAAGACCAGAACCACAGAGGTAGGAGGTAGCTGACCAGACCAGAACCACAGAGGTAGGAGATAGCTGACAAGACCAGAACCACAGAGGTAGGAGATAGCTGACAAGACCAGAACCACAGAGGTAGGAGGTAGCTGACAAGACCAGAACCACAGAGGTAGGAGATAGCTGACAAGACCAGAACCACAGAGGTAGGAGATAGCTGACAAGACCAGAACCACAGAGGTAGGAGATAGCTGACAAGACCAGAACCACAGAGGTAGGAGGTAGCTGACAAGACCAGAACCACAGAGGTAGGAGATAGCTGACAAGACCAGAACCACAGAGGTAGGAGGTAGCTGACAAGACCAGAACCACAGAGGTAGGGTAGGAGATAGCTGACAAGACCAGAACCACAGAGGTAGGAGATAGCTGACAAGACCAGAACCACAGAGGTAGGAGATAGCTGACAAGACCAGAATCACAGAGGTAGGAGATAGCTGACAAGACCAGAACCACAGAGGTAGGAGATAGCTGACCAGACCAGAACCACAGAGGTAGGAGATAGCTGACAAGACCAGAACCACAGAGGTAGGAGATAGCTGACCAGACCAGAACCACAGAGGTAGGAGAGCTAGCTGACCAGAACCAGAATCACAGAGGTAGGAGATAGCTGACAAGACCAGAACCACAGAGGTAGGAGATAGCTGACCAGACCAGAACCACAGAGGTAGGAGATAGCTGACAAGACCAGAACCACAGAGGTAGGAGGTAGCTGACCAGACCAGAACCACAGAGGTAGGAGATAGCTGACAAGATCAGAACCACAGAGGTAGGAGATAGCTGACAAGACCAGAACCACAGAGGTAGGAGATAGCTGACAAGACCAGAACCACAGAGGTAGGAGGTAGCTGACAACCAGAACCAGAACCACAGAGGTAGGAGATAGCTGACAAGACCAGAACCACAGAGGTAGGAGGTAGCTGACAAGACCAGAACCACAGAGGTAGGAGGTAGCTGACAAGACCAGAACCACAGAGGTAGGAGATAGCTGACAAGACCAGAACCACAGAGGTAGGAGATAGCTGACAAGACCAGAACCACAGAGGTAGGAGATAGCTGACAAGACCAGAACCACAGAGGTAGGAGATAGCTGACAAGACCAGAACCACAGAGGTAGGAGATAGCTGACAAGACCAGAACCACAGAGGTAGGAGATAGCTGACAAGACCAGAACCACAGAGGTAGGAGGTAGCTGACAAGACCAGAACCACAGAGGTAGGAGATAGCTGACAAGACCAGAACCACAGAGGTAGGAGGTAGCTGACAAGACCAGAACCACAGAGGTAGGAGATAGCTGACAAGACCAGAACCACAGAGGTAGGAGATAGCTGACAAGACCAGAACCACAGAGGTAGGAGATAGCTGACAAGACCAGAATCACAGAGGTAGGAGATAGCTGACAAGACCAGAACCACAGAGGTAGGAGATAGCTGACCAGACCAGAACCACAGAACCACAGAGGTAGGAGATAGCTGACCAGACCAGAACCACAGAGGTAGGAGATAGCTGACCAGACCAGAACCACAGAGGTAGGAGATAGCTGACCAGACCAGAATCACAGAGGTAGGAGATAGCTGACCAGACCAGAATCACAGAGGTAGGAGATAGCTGACCAGACCAGAACCACAGAGGTAGGAGATAGCTGACCAGACTAGAATCACAGAGGTAGGAGATAGCTGACCAGACCAGAATCACATAGGTAGGAGATAGCTGACCAGACCAGAACCACAGAGGTAGGAGATAGCTGACAAGACCAGAACCACAGAGGTAGGAGATAGCTGACAAGACCTGAACCACAGAGGTAGGAGGTAGCTGACCAGACCAGAACCACAGAGGTAGGAGATAGCTGACAAGACCAGAACCACAGAGGTAGGAGATAGCTGACCAGACCAGAACCACAGAGGTAGGAGATAGCTGACAAGACCAGAACCACAGAGGTAGGAGATAGCTGACCAGACCAGAACCACAGAGGTAGGAGATAGCTGACCAGACCAGAACCACAGAGGTAGGAGATAGCTGACCAGACCAGAATCACAGAGGTAGGAGATAGCTGACCAGACCAGAATCACAGAGGTAGGAGATAGACAAGACCAGAACCACAGAGGTAGGAGATAGCTGACCAGACCAGAACCACAGAGGTAGGAGATAGCTGACCAGACTAGAATCACAGAGGTAGGAGATAGCTGACCAGACCACAGAGGTAGAGAACAGAGGTAGGAGATAGCTCACAGAACCACAGGTAGGAGATAGCTGACAAGACCAGAACCACAGAGGTAGGAGATAGCTGACAAGACCAGAACCACAGAGGTAGGAGATAGCTGACAAGACCAGAACCACAGAGGTAGGAGATAGCTGACAAGACCAGAACCACAGAGGTAGGAGATAGCTGACAAGACCAGAACCACAGAGGTAGGAGATAGCTGACAAGACCAGAACCACAGAGGTAGGAGAGCTGACAAGACCAGAACCACAGAGGTAGGAGATAGCAAGACCAGAACCACAGAGGTAGGAGATAGCTGACAAGACCAGAACCACAGAGGTAGGAGATAGGAGACTGACAAGACCAGAACCACAGAGGTAGGAGGTAGCTGACAAGACCAGAACCACAGAGGTAGGAGATAGCTGACAAGACCAGAACCACAGAGGTAGGAGGTAGCTGACAAGACCAGAACCACAGAGGTAGGAGGTAGCTGACAAGACCAGAACCACAGAGGTAGGAGATAGCTGACAAGACCAGAACCACAGAGGTAGGAGATAGCTGACAAGACCAGAATCACAGAGGTAGGAGATAGCTGACAAGACCAGAACCACAGAGGTAGGAGACCAGAACCACAGCTGACCAGACCAGAACCACAGAGGTAGGAGATAGCTGACCAGACCAGAACCACAGAGGTAGGAGATAGCTGACCAGACCAGAACCACAGAGGTAGGAGATAGCTGACCAGACCAGAATCACAGAGGTAGGAGATAGCTGACCAGACCAGAACCACAGAGGTAGGAGATAGCTGACCAGACTAGAATCACAGAGGTAGGAGATAGCTGACCAGACCAGAATCACATAGGTAGGAGATAGCTGACCAGACCAGAACCACAGAGGTAGGAGATAGCTGACAAGACCAGAACCACAGAGGTAGGAGATAGCTGACAAGACCTGAACCACAGAGGTAGGAGGTAGCTGACCAGACCAGATCCACAGAGGTAGGAGATAGCTGACAAGACCAGAACCACAGAGGTAGGAGATAGCTGACCAGACCAGAACCACAGAGGTAGGAGATAGCTGACAAGACCAGAACCACAGAGGTAGGAGATAGCTGACCAGACCAGAACCACAGAGGTAGGAGATAGCTGACCAGACCAGAACCACAGAGGTAGGAGATAGCTGACCAGACCAGAATCACAGAGGTAGGAGATAGCTGACCAGACCAGAATCACAGAGGTAGGAGATAGCTGACCAGACCAGAACCACAGAGGTAGGAGATAGCTGACCAGACTAGAATCACAGAGGTAGGAGATAGCTGACCAGACCAGAATCACATAGGTAGGAGATAGCTGACCAGACCAGAACCACAGAGGTAGGAGATAGCTGACAAGACCAGAACCACAGAGGTAGGAGATAGCTGACAAGACCAGAACCACAGAGGTAGGAGATAGCTGACAAGACCAGAACCACAGAGGTAGGAGATAGCTGACAAGACCAGAACCACAGAGGTAGGAGGTAGCTGACCAGACCAGAACCACAGAGGTAGGAGATAGCTGACAAGACCAGAACCACAGAGGTAGGAGATAGCTGACAAGACCAGAACCACAGAGGTAGGAGGTAGCTGACAAGACCAGAACCACAGAGGTAGGAGATAGCTGACAAGACCAGAACCACAGAGGTAGGAGATAGCTGACAAGACCAGAACCACAGAGGTAGGAGATAGCTGACAAGACCAGAACCACAGAGGTAGGAGGTAGCTGACAAGACCAGAACCACAGAGGTAGGAGATAGCTGACAAGACCAGAACCACAGAGGTAGGAGGTAGCTGACAAGACCAGAACCACAGAGGTAGGAGGTAGCTGACAAGACCAGAACCACAGAGGTAGGAGATAGCTGACAAGACCAGAACCACAGAGGTAGGAGATAGCTGACAAGACCAGAATCACAGAGGTAGGAGATAGCTGACAAGACCAGAACCACAGAGGTAGGAGATAGCTGACCAGACCAGAACCACAGAGGTAGGAGATAGCTGACAAGACCAGAACCACAGAGGTAGGAGATAGCTGACCAGACCAGAACCACAGAGGTAGGAGATAGCTGACCAGACCAGAATCACAGAGGTAGGAGATAGCTGACAAGACCAGAACCACAGAGGTAGGAGATAGCTGACCAGACCAGAACCACAGAGGTAGGAGATAGCTGACCAGACCAGAACCACAGAGGTAGGAGATAGCTGACCAGACCAGAACCACAGAGGTAGGAGATAGCTGATCAGACCAGAACCACAGAGGTAGGAGATATCTGACAAGACCAGAACCACAGAGGTAGGAGATAGCTGACCAGACCAGAACCACAGAGGTAGGAGATAGCTGACCAGACCAGAATCACAGAGGTAGGAGATAGCTGACCAGACCAGGAACATTTAACACCCATATTTCTGTGAGGAGTTCTCTGATAAGCTAATGAAGGTGTATTACATTTATATTACATCACACACACAATATATCACATTCATGCCAAAACAACTGTATTTTTTAGCTCACTTTAATACAAATTGTAGTTTCCAATTGTTTCTCTCAGGACAAAAAACACAGAATTGGCTGTATAAACTGAGGAGTGTTGATGAAAGCAGAATGAACACACTGTTCCCATACATAAACATAATTCACTCAATTTACTTTGGAAAGGGAGGGTGTTAATGTAATATCTAATGATTTAAAGGTCATGGAAAAACATTGACGAGCTTATATACAGTATATAGTTACATTGGATACCAGGGGAGGAGCTGACCATATGGTAAGATACAAATATTTTGACTTACCTGGAAGTCATTGGCTTTGTTGTAGTGCATGTTGAGGGCTCTGAACAGCTCAGAGTCTCTGCTGATGGACATGTCTTTCACATCCCTGACCCCGTCCACTATGGCCTGGCGGGCAAACTTCTCCATCTGGATGTAGTAAAACTCCCGGAAGTTACTGAACCACTTGATGAGCTGAGAGGTGATGCAGCGATTGAACTGGGGACACAAGGACAACAACAAGTTTGAGAAGATGTCCTGATTTTGTCATTATCAACCAAGTCACGATCGACTCGATATCAAGATGTTTGGGGGGAAAAACGGTCGAATTTCTTTTTCATTATTGACTTGTAAAACCTTCCACAAGACAATAAATGTATGTATGGATTGTATGTTTAGCCTTGGTCTGTCATTTTATTCGATGTTAATTACTCTGATCTTTTCCCACCAATTTACTGAATGAAAAAAACATCTGTCAAAGCCATGTATTTCCAATCTCAGTCTTGACATTAGCCTTCTTATTCTATCTCTTCATCCAGAGAAAAAGAAAGAAGAACACCCAAGGGCTGGGCAGGCATCAAAGACCTTTCTTTTCTCTGGTGTTTTCGGACGGTGAGAAAGCCGCAGAGCAGCGTAAGGACAGAAGGAAGCTTCCCTCTCAATGACTCTGCCTGATAGGATTGATACAGACACCCGGATTAGAACTGTCTTTTGTTCAGTGCCACTTCCCACCACAGGGTCGTGGGCAAGGAGGAGACGCAGTGGGCTGCTGGCTGCAGGTCTCCCCCATGACCTTAGGGGTCAGACAGAGTAGTGAGGAGGCCTGGGCCAGACACGGACAGGCTCCAGTAGGACATGTCCCGGCCATGGTGGAAGGAGAGGAAACATGAGAGGAGACACACAGGGCACACAGACATACGGAATACCGTGGTTAGGCCCAGAGTTTGCCTCACAGCCTGCCTGCCTGCATTTCAAAAACCTGCCCTGTGTTGACGCCAAATGACAGTGGCTTTATTACAGAGGCTTTTGTCACTCCATTTGCTGACTGGAGTGGCTTTTAAAATAAATAATGCCTCTCTATCTCCCTGACCTATGCCCCAGGACATGCTACTGGCTTAACAGCTTTGTTTTTCTAAACCGTGTCTTCTTTTGTTTCCTTCCTCCAACCCACTTCTCATTCTGCCCCCAAAATACACCCACGGGTATTCTATAGGCAAATATGGTGAACGTAGAACAAACTATTAATCCTAGCAGGAAATACTATCATGTTCAATGATGATGTGATTGGTTACCTTGACATCTGGAAAGAAGGTTTTCAGCACATTGGAGCTGGGGTAACGGGTGTAGAAGAACATCAGCTTAGCTTTCTTCAGATGGTTGGGGGTTAGGCCTTGCTGGATGTGTCATTATGTTAAGTACTTTCAGTCAATCACAATACAGTTCAAATACAATGTTCAAAGTGTTAATGGACTAGAATACTAGGTTGCTTCTGTCTCCAGTTAAAATGGATGACACTAAATAACAGCTCTGCGGTAACCAGGAAGTCAACAATGACCCTACAACAATATTCATTAGATTAGGGATTTTAATTAGTGACTGGGGCTCTGTTGCAGCTATTTCATTGTATTAAACTAATCAAATGTTTAACATTTAAAAATACATTTTTGTCACTGCATTGGTATTTTCCTAAGTTATATTTTATATCATCCCTCTGAATAAATATAAAACATATCCTGAGAGAGAGCTGATAATATTATTCTCCAGATACTTACAACCAAGGACAATGACCACTTCGGAGCATGTTAAGGATCTTCACATAACTTTGAGTTGTTCAGTAGCTTAAATATATAATCACACAAGAGCTGCCTTACAACGGTTTACCTGTGATGTCTCTATAACATATTCGATTTTTGAAAAATGATCCCCCAAAATGTAAAAATGATCCAAATGTGTTTTATATAATAGTGATTATGGACATAATTATTATTACGCTGCTTATGATAATGTTATTATATTAATAATTATCATTATAGTTATCATAATCATTCATGGTGTGGTTGAAAATATTCTCACTGGATTATATTTCTTGGATTGCTTGTCTCTTATTTTCCAAAAACATTATTTATAAAATGTACTCATTCATGTACTTTATAAATCTATATATTTGTTTAATGGCTGTGTATGTATGCTCAAGAAGACAAGTGTTCTGCTGGGGAGGCACTTCTGCTTTCCACAGGCACTCAGCACTGACCTTTCAGATACACCCCTATCACACTGATGATAGAGAAATATATTCTGTACCTTTTCAAGTCTGAAAAAACACTGTTTCCTGGACAGAAACTGATGCTTTCTCTGCCTTTGAAAATTGGCTTTTGTTCCTGACAATTCTTATCAAAGCCTTGTATTCCTTTTTATTTGTCTTTTTCTAGACTTAAAGTCATTACTCTGCTCAGATTAAAGAAGACGCTATAATTTTCTGTGTGGTTAGCAAGATCAAAGAAAAGAAACATTTCCTTGAAGTCTGTTTTACTGGAATTGCTCGTGCTGCAATGAACCTCCACAAGTCTTTGTTGAACTGGGAAGGAAAAACACAGGGAGTTTGAATACTGAGGTACTGGATACTAAGGTATATATCAGATAACAAAATATTACTAAACATTTAGGTTTCAGTGTGTATGTAATCCTCTATAGGTTATCTTAGTGGGGAAAAAATATAATACCATTTTATTCATACAGCCATTAATTATATCAAATCCTACGCAATTCTAGACGTTAACTGTGACACTATGAGAGTAAGAGATTTTTCAGGCCAGTAAAAGGATATATTGAGAGACATATAGGAGTTTCTCTCTGCTATGCTCTGCAGGTCCCCACACTCCATCTTGACATGAGGGAGACACAGACTGTCCACGGTCACTGGACCCAGGCCTGATGGGTGATGGTGGTGGGCCAGGTGGCTGGATGTCACTTTGGACCTCATGGACCAGGGTAGGTCCACCGAGTTTGGTGAGGTTCTGTCCATGGATGGGGGCATGCATGGGAGACCTCCGAAGTTAGTGTGGGGCCCGTATTTGAGGAGGTGTTCCAGCATTCGACTGTCATGGAGAGGTGTGCTGTAGTTGAACTGGAATGGAGACTGGTGTAAGGGATAGGGCCTCTTCACCGTCGGGGTAACTGAGCTAAGCTGGCTCAGGGGCGGCTTACGGACCACTAGAGACAGAGCTTCGGTCTGATCCTTAGGACAGCAAGCCTCACTTCTCTCATAGTGCTCTAGAGCCTGGGGTTTGACTGACTCCTCAGTGTGTGATTGCTCCTGGTTACAGGGTACCTGGCTCTTCCTCTCAGCTCCCATAATGACGTGCTCTGGGGTGTGACACGTGCGCTGATGAGATGACTGGTTGAGCCCCGTGGAGGAGAGTTTCTTGAACACCATATCTACACTCTCACTCACCGCTTTGGAGAGCTCATGCTTCAGAGTCTCCTGTAGGTTCTTGCCTTCCCTTTGATGTGTCAGATAACTTCTGTCTGTCTTCACTCTGTCCTTACAGCCCCCTTTACCACTGTCATGC